>NC_044205.1:13093271-13210771 GCF_900880675.1 Sparus aurata
GGAGGGGGCTGCAAACTATTGATATGGCTCTGCGGGTGTCATCCAGCAGGGGAAAGAAAAAAGCCACGGCAAAATGAAAACTGACCAACGATTGGTGACCTTCGTCAATGACAGTGAGTGAGGAAGCCAATCTAGTGATGCCATCACTTGGTGTATTTACATAGACCGTCCTGCCGTCACAAATGGCGGCCTGCTACCAGTGATCTCTCTCACCTCACTTTAATGAACCAGGGAGAACTATTATGACAGAGAATGGCATACTTAATTCCAGCTCATCTTCAGTGCTGACCCCAGCCGCTCTGCGATGCCTTGGGTCTGTCTGCTCCGCCGACGAGGGGTCAAAGTAATTTTGGGCACGTTGATTTCCTGTGGAAAGCGTGAGAGGCGAGAGAATGAGAGAAGGGGGCGGGGGGAGAGTTGGCGGGGAAGGGAAGAGGGGAGTTGTACAGGTTCAGGTTAGTGGTTATTAGAAGCACATGAAGCGAAATGTTAATTTTGAAACCCACACTGTCGAAGGGCAGGGGCAGCGGCTGCCACCAGATAAGGCAGAGCCAAGATGAGACAGAGAGTACAGAGGCAAAGAGAGAGAGAGAAGTGGGAAGGAGACTGCTGGGTTTCTCAGTGCACCTCTCCACGGCCCGCGGTGCTCTGGGGCCTAATTAGCATGCCGCAAAAGGTCACGGCAGGCAATCTCTTAAATACGACTGCCATATGTTTGCCGTGTTCAAAAGGAACTAATGAGAAAGTCTACAAGCTCAAAAGTACCTGGAATTTCAAAGACAATACCTTCTAAATACTCCGAGGTCAGCGGCCCAGAGGACCGGGCAAGTTTGGAGGAGCAGATCCAAAGGAAAATAACTTGAGCCCATGTCTCATTGACTTCTTATTAGCAATCACTGACCTATGGGTATCAAGTCTGCTCCACAGAGTTTATGGGAATCCGATGGCTCCGGGGTCTTTCTATTAAGGGTACACCCCACCAAGCAGCTTTCTTAACCCCAAATCATTCTCATTACAGGCCCCGAATATTTCACTCCAATCTAAATTGCTTTACTTGTATTTCTCAGGTTGTGGGGCGAAAAAAAAAATGCACGCCGCATTAAATCATGTTATATATTTTACACAAGAATCGCCTTTATAGACGTCTGAGGGTATCGACGCTTGGACGCATAAAAATGTGAGTAAGTGTGTTTGCGTAGGAGCACCACTGGCTCACCCTACAAAAAAAGAAGCTCGCCGGGATTCTTCCGCGCTCGTATGAAATATGTGTCCTCCCTGGAAGTTAAAGAGTCAGACTGAAATACTTATTAAACGAGGAGCAGCCGTATGACTCCTCAACGGAGCCATAAATTGACTGTGAAATTCACATGTTAAATCCCTCTACGTCGTTAACAGAGAGTTTGAACAATTTCTCTGCAAATAGCTCTGAGGTTATGAAACCCTTTTTTCAAACACAAATTTGCATAATGGGGTAGCTTCGTGGATCGCCTTTTTGAATCATATCTGTGATTTACCTAAATAGTCTGGCTGTCCTCCAGTTCATCTCTCTAATGAAAATTTTCGATTCTCTGTTCTTGCCTGCACAATATCAATAGCTAGCACCACTCACCAGCCAGAGCAAATGTTAACAGAGAGCGGGAGATAACGGGAGATTGTTTGGTAAAGGCAGAATACAAGTGTCACAAACACAGAGCAGAATCTGCTTTTTTGATCTTTCAGTAAAGGCACACGAGTCACTGAACCGCTCTGCATATTCACACTCCTGGACACTGCTTATTCTCTGCTGAGGATTTATAATTGTAAGTGCAATTACCGCAAAGAAATCAAGTTTTAAACCCCATAAAACACGTGGCATGATGTGACACACGTAATGCCCTTCAAGACTTTTCCGCTTCCATACTTTTTCAAGACGTTTCCCCCACGTTCTAAAAAATCAAGAATCCACCATATAGGTTAACTTCATTTTGCATGCTTTAAGGGTTTGGCACGTGGCCTAATTTACGTTTCCAATTAACAGAACAAAAAAGGAGAGGAAGATAAAAAAAAAATAAAAAAAATTGCAACTTAACTCATCGCTGATCATCAGGACACCAATATATGTTCAAGGAGGTGTCTACAGTGGTACAAAGAGAGATGGTGGATAGAAGAACTTTTTGAGAGCTGGGGGTAGTTTTGTTAAAGTCACATAATTTAAATAATGGATTGAATGTTTTACTAATGTGTTGACGGGATGGATATAATGATGGATACAATTTAGATGTTTGTCCATTATTCCTAATTTTTTAACACTTGGGCGTGTCATCTTTAACATGAACATTCAACGCATCTGCATTCACGCGATCACAACTGGGTTACACCTTTTACCAAGCTTATAGATCCGCTTGCTTAATCTTTGTACACCATTGTGTACCGAGAAGAAGACCTCCGAGGTCAAAACCAGTCAGTGTTTTATTGTTCTGCAAGCAGCCATGTTTTGAATGAAGTCTTTTTAACCTTGTTCGAGCACTTTCGTTCCTGCTGCAAGCATGAGTGCCAGATTTTTTTTTTTTTTCGTTTTTCTCATGTGCTGACCCTTTTCTTCAAGAGCACCTGCGTTTTCCTTGGGTTTGATAAACAGTATATGGCATAAAGGCAGTCCTTTTTTCACAAGACATTGTTATTGATGAGTATATATTTTTAATAAAAATACAGCAGTGAAAGTTAGCTAAACATATCTGGGTTTTTTAACCATCTACTCTCAACAAGCAATACAATCTAAAACAACACAGTAATGTGTTTGTACAACATTTTATGAACTTTTATTGTTCATTTTTTGGGTTTAGTCATTTTATGGTGGTTGGTAACAATTCACTACAATAGAGCATTTACACTGAAAGGTGCTATTTGTATGAAAAGTAGATTCTTCGTTCAAATATCACTTTAGCAAAGTATAGCAACTTTTTTGCCATATATTCTGGCTTTTCTATGCATGTTTTTTATGCAGAAATTGCAAATACCCATCAACATATGGAAACATATGGATAGACATGTATGTTTTGTTATAAATAGTTTACCGTCACTTTTCTAAATTAGAGTTTGAACAATCAGAAAGTTTTTCACTCACTGACAGACAATGTAAAGGAGTGAGCAATGAATGGTAAAGTCAACTCGAGATCCTATTTTCCAATATACTTCATACACAGCAGTTATGAAGTAACTCAGTGAAATATGTCCCTTTAATTAGAGGAGACCTCATTAGATGTGATTAAACGAGAGGGACATTCACTGGCAGCTGTACCTGCACTTTGACCACCACCAACACCATAATAAAAGTGAAAACAGAAACCAAAAATGGATTTCTAAAGCAAGTTTAGAATTCATCAATATCTTCTGCCAATAAAATGGTTTTATTAACTGCTAGTTTACAATCCGCGTTAGTCTCTCATATTATGTAAGTTCATGTCCTTTCTCAGCATGACAGAAAATGTTTTTTGTCCTTATGCTGTCCATTCCCACACACCACAGTAGAGCTTAATCCTACCTCCTGTGCATAAAAAACATCATGACAATAATTGATAATAATTACTGGCCATGCACAGCAAAAGCAAAATAAACCACATTAAATCAAGAATCTAACATGTGACTCATCCCTGAGAAAACTGGCACGCTCGCAACCTTGAACGCATCCTAATTTACCATCCCATTCCTCAAGAGTTCTCCCTGACATACTGAATTATAAGGGGGCATATTCGTATGCCTGATTGGCCTTAAGCCGTGTTTCGGGGGCGTTGTGAGTACACCACACAGACAGCGGATCGGCTTGGTAGCGTAGTAGCGTATGTAAATGCACTCTCCTATGACTCCAGCCCACCACAAGGCATGTAGCCGAGAGTGGGAGTCAAGGCTGATTGTGTCGAGGGTACTTCTAGATAGAGATAGAACACCCACTACTGTAGCGTTCTCCAGCGGAGGAAGAAGTTATACGAGGGTTGCTTGTTAGGACACGCTCGCTTTGGAATGCAGGGACCGAGGGCCCCCCGAATAGGAGAGAGAGGGAGAGAAAGAAAGAGGGAGTGAGAGAAAGGTTAGATCAGGAACACATCTACTGTCAACAAATTTGAGGCTAATGAAGAATGAAGCTTCACCTCTTTCTTTGGCAGGGGCTTGCAGCTCCATTTTTTTTTGGTGAGCTGCAAGGGTGCTATCTGGCCTGTCACCTCGAATTTCTCTCCCCAGCCAAACTGGAGGAACGGAGAGCTCGGCGCTTCCTCCTCCATCGAAGGCTGGGTTTTCTATTCCTACCAGAGCGCCTCTCTCCTCTTTCCCTGACAGAATAAGTAAAAACATAAATAAAAATACAAACACTGACATGAATGGGCATTGCAACCATTAGGTCAGAGCGGCTCGTGTAAAAAAAAAGAAAAAGAAAAGCATGTTTAATAACAACAATTTTTTTCTTTTATTGGTGATTTGTCTGGACCGAAATGTTCAAGCGCATCCTCCTCGAATGACACTAAAACACAATTAGGTTAAAATTAAATCAGAATCTTGCAAAGGAGGAGGAAAAAAAAGAGAAGAAGAAGAAATGATTAAAATAATTACAAATTGCGCCCTGACAAGCAAGAGCAAAATTTAGCCCAAAGCCATTTGTCTGTAATTAGTTAATTAATCCTTACACAAATTATGAGCAATAACTCATCAAGCAGGACTCACCCATCAGAAATTCAGCCGACTTGGATTTCTTCTGCTTAGGTTGCTGCAGAGCCTTCTGCTGTAACTTCTGGAGGGAAATTGTTAAATGAATAAATTAGCTGCAGAATGAAGATCATCATTTATGATCCGCAACTAACGCAGTATTTTAAATATGGGACGACACTAAAATGTCATTTAATTTACATCGCCGCTAAAGGGGTCAAGCACTAATTGAACAACAGGAGTGGAAAAGAATTTAATCATAAATAGATAAGAAAAGTTGACATGAATGTGTAATGAAGGTCACATTAAAATACTTCCTCCTTGTTTTAGAGAAAATGAATGGGCAACAACACTCTCCCCTGGAAAATTATGCATTTCTACACGGGCTGCAGGAGAAGCACACAGACTCGGTGTGCAAATGAGTATGGAGATCCAGGCACACTTCTCGTTACTTCCATTCACGTGAACTCAACCTGAAAAATCTCAAAAGGAGAGAGAGGAAAATAGTCTTTAAATAACACAGTGCCAGGTCCCTTATGCTATGGAGGATTAGCAGTGTGGTAATTTTAATGCAGGATTCATATGTAAAGAAATGATACACACATCTATCTATCTATCTATCTATCTATCTATCTAGCTATCTATCTAGCTATCTATCTAGCTATCTATCTGTCTGTCTATGGATCTATAGTGTTGTAGGTGGTCTGCATTGCATGGCATGGAATGGAAAGAAAAGAGCAGGAATGTACAAAAGCAAGCATGGTTTCCTTTGAAATCGAGAGGACGTGGAACAAACTCCGCAGTCCCACATTTCTCTCATTTCTGCGGACAGGCAGAACAATAAGAAAGCCGAGGTAAACGGCAGAAGTAGTTGTTTTCGTTATGGATATGTTTACATAAGAATGCGCCATATAAAAAGGGCTCCGTCGCTCAAAGCGTATGGAGCTTTTTAAGCATCATTTTATGCAGATTTCAATGATGAACTGTGCTCATGCCCATGAACAGCATGTATTTGTATACAATATTTAATTTCAAAGGCAAAATCAAGGGGCAGAATGAGTGGGGGGGCTTATTTCAACTCTAAATGACAGAGCAATTAAAATAGAGAAGGACTACTTCCAGACCAATCTGGTAAGAGGAGTTTTTGTAAATCTGTTTTTACATTCAACAAGCCCTACAGCAAGACATTCATTTATACCACTGAGATTAATGCTTATCTAATTGTAACTTATTTAAAAACCATTTTCTTTTCGACTGGGTACCAATCAGTTTTTCTGAGTCTCGCATGCTGCCGAGCATGAGGCAGGCGAAAATTCGGCATCAGCTGCGATTGTCTCCCTGTGTTTTATTATTGTGTCTTCTTTTTCAGGGTTTTCACACACCTTTCTGCCAGACAGATAGCGTTTGGGCGCACACGCAAATTGAGCAGGCCCCCTTGAAACATTACGGGGAAATTAATCAGGTAATTTTGCTAATAAAAAAATTGCACACCATCACCATTTGCAAGTTGGATTACAGCGGCGCCAGTTTAACATTATTGTGTTGTAAACTAAAGCAGCCGTTTAAATAAGCTACACGACATTTGCATTCATTATATGGTATTAAAATTTTGATTGTTATTGGAAGCTCACAGCCAATTCTGAGAACCTTAATGAATAAATTGGAAATAATATAACTCCATAGTAAGTTCAATTTTTATTTATTTTTTATTTTTTTTAACTTGATGTTGTGACACCGCCGTTCGGTTATTTAACAACATATTCTGTGAAAGTTATCGTTGGAATTGATGTGTTTTCTTGCTGAAGTAATTAATCGTCATATTAGAATAATGATGGAGGATAAAGCGCTTTATTCTGCAAATTATTGTTTTTGCCCTCAGGGCTAAAGGCACTTTGGAGAGATGAGCAAAAATCAAAGGAGAAAATCACATTATGTTTTATCCCCCTTCTAAAACGCATTTTGTTTATCACCCTAATTACTGCACAGAATAATCTAGAATATCATCAATATAAGAGCCATCGTAACATTTCAAGATAACATGAGATTATCCTCTTCTCTAAAAGTTTTTTTTTTACAGCCATTGTATTCCTTTCCTTGTGTGATTTTCATAGCAGTGCTCCTCTGGGCACCCGTTTTGTTTCTACCAGTGCCAGTGTTTCTCACTGTGCAAAGTAAATTAGCTCCATGTCCTGCAAATGCCAATAAGTCATCCGATTACTAGGAATGTATTCTTGCCTTAAGTTCAGTAACAGTGAAGAAGAAAAAAAAACAAGCCTTGGTAAACACACAAGGGAAAGTACACAGAAGGAGTACAGTACATACACCCCAGGCCTACAGCTTTGGGTCATTGTCACTAAAAATCTAATCCACACAGCGCCATGTGAGCCGCTCTGTCTAGAGAGCTAAGAAAAATGCCTGGTTCTCATCTTGCTCCCTAGACCCCACTGACATTGACAGCATGCTCCTTGTAATACAAGGACTGTTGTTCAATGTGCCATAACCGGATGGAACATGCAGATGTTGCATTTCTGAAACGATAAACAACTATTCAATCCCAAGGAGGAAAAAAAAAAAAAAAAATCTACCATCACAGAGGTTCATGAAATAAAGTGGGTTCTTAGATGAAGCAATGGCTGTTCAATAAGAGCAGTGAAAGCAGCTGCGCGAACTGGCCTCGTAATCTGCCCCGTCACACTGCACACAGATATGTTAAAATGCGTGGTGCTGCATCCAAATCGTGTGCCAAGAAATGTGGGTGTGTTACAACATACATGTACAGCAGCGCAAAGAAATAGCCCCCCCGAGTTCATTCTCCTGCCCTCTGAAGGCATCCATACATGCCCCCCTGAAACCGTCACATCATTTCCTCATTTCGCTGTGCAGCACACAAAACGCTTACTTTGCAGTCAACACGAGAAAAAAAAAAAATCATTTATAACTGGTGACAAAAAAAAAAACATCCGTGACTTTTTTTTTCTCTCTCTCTTTCTTTCTTTTTTTTTTTTTTTTTTTTTTTTAAATGTGATTGTTGTCAAAAGGAATTGAGCACAACAATGCCTTGTTCAGTTCTTGTTGCATTCAAAGGCATAGCTAGAAGGGCTTGGGGAAGACCGCTCGCTGCTAGGGGCTGGTGGGCACAGACCAGCTAGAAAGTGAATTTTGCATACTGTACGGATCATCGCCCAGTTCAGCCCAGTCACATTGAATCTGCCATCAACCAATTGTGCTTCATGAAACCGTCAACCCTCATTTACGTCTGCCTGTTTTCTTCCCCACGCAGCTGTAAACAAGGCCCCAGCTTTGAGCTGTCTTCCTCTGTCCCTGCATGTGCACGCTGCTTGCCAGGGGAGCATAGACAGCACAACCTCGGCTTCACAGAGCTACTTAAAGCTACCATTTCCAGACAAGCACCCTGTGCGCTTGGCATTGGGAGTCAAGGACAAGAGTGTTTTCTGGAAATGACAAGAGATCCCTGCACATGTTTGTGCTTAAAAATCCATAATATTAGGTTTGTTCCCAAGCCATTCTGCCAGTGCGGTCCACTGAGTGAGTAGAATCATCTTGTCTTAATATAAATATATGTGTGAATTTATGTCACAATGGGTTGTAACAAAATTCAAAAAGGCATATCAAAGATTAGAATGCCTTACTAAATCAATAAAGATACCAAGTTTAATTAGTTTTCATGTTTATCAAGTCTGTTTTTATCTCACAGCAGAATAAAAGTGGCTAAATCAACAAAATGTCATACATATAATGATACACCATCTGTATCTAAATTACCAAAGATAAGGTTAGCATTCTGTTTCAAAGCCACTTCGACCCTTAATTTAAAGAGCAGCTTTATATGTGCGCGGTAATTGTGACCCACCAAACACTTTCTTATTAAACAACAACCGCGTCAGTTGGTGTAGACAGAAAACATAATTAGTATTCAAGCTTAATTAATCTACGCTGGCCCCCTTTAAGTGAATTAGTCAATTATTTATGCATGTGTGCCCCTTTGATGCTAACAGATTATGTATGTTACTGGAAAAAACCTTGAAAAATGACTTTGAAAACTTTGCAGCAAAAAAATGTCATTGCACGCCACTACACTGGCTTAGAAATGTCAGCGAGCAGCATGAATAGTGACTGATTGTGAGGAAAAATAAACCTTCCTATAATAAACTGCCTAACTTCTACAGATTCTCATTATTGCCAAATCACCGTGCCAGATCTTCCAGTGCCAGTCAAGGAAAACATTGCGATTCATTGTCCGAAATCCAGAGCAAAAGGCAAAATAAATCACCCAAATATGTACTTTTTGTGCGCCCTAATCCGTGGAATGGAAATCTAACACAGGTCGGATCAAGGTCTTTCCTAGGATCATGGGAACTGCTTGGGATTTTCAAGAGCCTTTTTGTTATAACCCTTGAGAACCAGGCACTGGCCTCTGCACCCCTCAATCCCCCATTGAGAACCCAGAGGCAGCGCAGAGGAATGCTAAATGTCAATGGTCAGGCTGCACCAGCACCTTCAGAGAGAGAGAAAAAGATGGAGGTACGAGGCTTGACCTCCTTGTGCTCGGCTACGCCGAGGCCAGAAGTGAAACTGTACTCACCCTGCTGCTAAAGGTATCCATCTCCACAAACTGCAAAAGATCATCACTGGCTGACCCTGATCTCTGAGCAACGGTGAGGCCTGCAAAGCAGAATGTGTGAAAATGCTGTGAGAAACGTGTCAAAACAAATAAGATGGATCTAAAGTCAGGGCGCTTGCAGGAATCTGAAGCACACATGAGATGAATAGGTTATTGACTCAAAACTTTAAATTTGCCTTATAATTTGAAGTTTGTTGACGCTATTAGAGCTCTTTTAATGGCTTACTCTGCAGCCGAAACCCTTCACTCCACGCAGCGTAACACCACCCCCCTCCTGCTTGTGTGTTTAAAACTGTTATCTCTGCGATGCATCTCAGAGAATAAAGCACTATAAACACCATTTATTATCACAGATAACAAATTATTTTGCCCTGATTATTCAAATAGTTTATTCATTTACATCTGATACAATATCATTTGGTATTTTTATCGTCCTCTCCTATGGTAATTCACATGGCTTGCACAAGTTTCTGCTGAAATAGCAAAACAAACCCCAGGCAAAATGTGAAAGATTATCCCATACCATGCGAGCTAGGATGAAATGCTATACTTTTTCACACTGAACACTGCTCCACTGGGTGTGATTGAAAAACATGTAAAGCTATTGAATCTGTGGTTTGTATATGTGAGAGGAAAATGAGTGTTGTAACAAGTGGGCCAGTGTTTTTGTAATTGTTTCAAATTACACTCTGCGTAATAACTCAGTGAAAGCAGAGCCAGTGTGCGGTCCGTGCACATTAACTAGGCAAAGACGACAGGATATCCATGCACCTTATCACGGCCCGCGAAAAAAAGGAAAGCCTGATTGTGTAAACAACTGTGGTGGCTCAAACTCATATTTCAAGCTGTGTCTATTTGTGTCGAATGGCGCTTATCAGCAGCTACACAAAGGAAGGATCGCACTTTTAGATAAAGAGGTACTTTGCAGCATTTCCTTTACATGTGTCTTTTATTGAATTAAAGACATTCCTGTTTTTAATTTGCTCAACTGGTTTTCTGGGTTCCTAATAGAGCTGCGTGTGTGTGTGTGTGTGAATGTTTTATACAGGCTGTAAAATTGTGATGCTGTGAGAAGAATAAGTGCATTAGTTGTTAAAATTGCTCGCCCCCCTGCCAAATACTGGCTCCCTAACCACTGAGACTGCCAACACCATTGTTAACCACATAAATGACTGACTCACTTTTCTGCTTGAGGTTCAGGCTTCCTGTCAAAAGTCATATGTGCATATTTTACAGTACTACATGCAACAAAGCCCTCGAATCCTTCAGAGTAAAATTCACTGGACTTGCTGGACTTGAGCTGGTATCAGTCTACTAAACTGCTTACTGAACAATGCACCCATGAAAACAGCAGCCAGCACGCAGCTGAGTTATCTACACATGGTTTTTTTTCCTCGCAAATATATTTGTTTTTGACCCGCAAACCACAGCGCCGTTTCCTGGTTTAATCACAGCAACATGTCAGGCATGAGCAGCTCTGGTCAGAGTTGAACAGCAGAGAGGCAAAACTGCTGTCGATTGGCTGCTGTTTTGAATTTCGGAGCCGAAATATCTCAACTTTTAAAGACGCCTCGCCGTGACTTTTTCCAGACCTTCTCTGTGTTCTAAGGTTTGCAGAAATTATACAAGATTTTGTCGAACACCTCCTTTAATAAAAGGCTTCTTGGCCTTCTGTCAGACCCCAAAAATCCCCTGAACTTTGCAGTTAAACCTTGCACAGTTTGCATAAATTAAACAATGAGTGTAATGAATAAGGAAGTTGTTATTTATCACCCCTGAAGTCTTAAAATCATGAGTGCAAAACAAAAAAAACCCAAAAACTGAACTACAGCTGAAACTGCGTATTATTTATTCAGAAAGCAAGAATTTACGTTGTTCCTCTGAAATGACACGGTGCTATATTTGACCTTTTTCCTCCTGCCCCGAGAATGACCATCTCCTCTGTCATCTAGTCAGCTAAGCTCAATCAACCCTTAATCCAGAATGACAGTGGGGTCTGTGTTGTGCTAGACGAGCCACTTCCCCTTTTCTATGGCACAGTGCGACCTGAAATCTTCCCTTGACATTCTTTTTTTCCTCTGCCCCGAACACGGAGAAGGGACGTAATTCAATAGTCACCGAGGGACAGGGCACCATGCACCAAAGAATATTTTATTTGCTCGTGGACGGAGGCCTTTTCTTAGTCTCTGACAACAGCCAGTCTCCCTCAAGACATAGAGTTGACACGACTGACAATAAGGGTAGAAAAGGGCAGGCTGGTTCTTCCTCGTTCGGCAACTGAGATGTTTTGCATGCATATTTACTCTAATGTACTCTTTGCACTTTAAAGTGCACTTACAGAGGCATATATCAGCAGTGGAGTGGACACCGGTGGAGTATACTGAGTGAATTCATGCAAGTCTGCTGCAATTTATTTATGGGAATTAAATGAGTTTAGTGCAAAGTGCTCTTTGCACTTTGCACTAAAGTATGTCATTTGATCTCACTGGACTATAAACCAGATCTAATGCAAAATAACCAGCACATTATATGAGTAACTGTATACATGCATATTGTTTTTATTTAAAATGAAGAGGTATGTTACCTTGCGAGGCCCCTGAAAGCTTCCTCTCCGCGGTCAGCTACACCCCGGTCGTCAAGGTGACGATGACGCGGCCCCCCCAACGGCACACGCACACACGCACACGCGGTCTCAGGTAACCTCCTCGTGTTCACTTTCACTCACTGAAACAAAAAGGGAAAGTCTGAATTAAATGATACACCTCTCAAATGTGCAAAATACATTTGGTCTAAGGTTTCGGCCTGTTAGTCAAAGCATATGTTATTAATCAAGTTGAAAAAAGGGAACAATAGTATTTGAATGATAAAAGTAGTAGGTTTAATACACGGATTAATACATGCCATCAAGAAAACTGTAACCGTTGAGTGGTGCAAAGATAAAGTTTCATCTGCATGACAGCCTCATCTACCAGATGGCCTCACTGTTTGTGTTTTAAACGATGCTCCATTATTAATGGGGAGCGTGGCACTCCCTCAAAGAGATGTTCGCTTATTGTTTCCACCAGAGCCGGAGATATCACAGGCTGCTGCTTTATCACCTCTCTGTGCCGATTACAATGAACTCCCCCAAACTGGAGGTAAAGCACTCACACTGCTTTGTAAACATCCATTATGCATATGACGACAATACACACAAAGGTTTCCCCCCCATGTAATATTTAGAGGGAACTGCAGACAAACGTATTCCTCAGCCAAAGACAACCCGGCGAGCTTCGCAGCTGCTGTGAAGAATAGGTATAAAAACGCCTGGCTCACGTTTGGCACGAGGCATATTACACTAATGTCCCCCCTCAGAACAGATCATGAACTCCGGCTAATGCTTCCCTTAGTCCAAAACAGTCACACCGTGCTTTATTTATGACTGCAAAGCCATCGGGCCATCGGTGGCCTTTTCAACCGAGGAAGAGAGATTGCTCACATGTATTAGCAACATATAGCTCTCATTTGTTTTGTAAATACGGAGCCGATGTTTCCTCTTATATAAACTCGATGATTGGAACTGTGAACTATCTTCCAGCCTCTCCTCGATTATCCCAAAACACAGAAAACAATCAGAAGCTAACAAGGCAAAATAATACATCATTAGTGCGCATTTTGATCAATACAGTATACCACGGGGATCTTCACAGCACATATATTACAAACCGCTGGGACTGCTCATTAAGCTGGTTAAATGTGATCTAAATAAGATGCCCACCGATTTGGACCTCCCATTACCTGGCTAAGCTGTCGTTGATCGTTTATGCGATTAAATATAGACCTAAATCTCCATTTTATCCAATTAATTCTCTGTGCAGGCATGATGTGGCTAATGATGTTATCTTTCCTAATTAACCTGTATAGGGATTCAACTCCAGGACAGGGGATTGTACATCCTTCATCCAAGTGTTCATTATTATCATTACAATCATTATCATAAAGGGGCTAACTTATGATGTTGGCCATTCCATCACCATTAATCTAGATTGAGTCCTTTTTTTTTCTTCTTCTTTCTTTTTGGGGAGGGGGATCCTTTGGGGTCATTTTTAATTATCACTAAGGATGGGAATTCTCGCAAAGCCGAATAAGTTCAGTTGTGGTCACAGCAATCACTGGAATCCCATGAGGCCACATCACACGGATGTGATTTGACTACTGATATGACTGAGGGGACATTTTCATGTTTTTCCTCTGTTTAGAGCCCTCGCAGTTTTCTGTCAGCTTTCCCACTGAATGTCGGCTTCAACCTATTAACACAGCAGACTCTGAGCAGATCAATGGCCCTCATTGGGCCATGTGTCATTAGTTAATCGGATATTGATGAGGGTATTGACACGCACCTAATTAATCTCGGGCCCAGTGCCGGCTTTCATATGTTTCCTTAATTATGCACTTCATCTTAGTCCTTATACAATCAGCAGGCCGCCGCTTCCTGTTTGACAGTGAGTAAAAGTAAGCTGTCAAGTCTCAATCTCACTGATATTCTAAGTTATTTTTTTGTTGTTGTTGTTTCTTTGCTCTTTTTTAAAGTGTTACATACTGCAGCAGTGCAGAAAAACATGATTAATTACTGTGGCAGTGTTATTTTGGTAATTAACAAAATGGAAACAATGGGAAACGGAACAGTGCAGTGCATAAAAATACGTAACACGATGGTTGCAACTCAAAGAACAAACAACCAGCACAGGAGAAAAGAACACACTAAATAACAAGACGTAAATAGGTGCAATGTTTGACACTGTCAGAACAAAATAAAATAAACATTATAAATCTATAAAGAAATAAAGGAACAGTGACAACATCACTGAAAGCATGGGCCTTTTGTTTTAAGATGAGAGATGTGAAACATTATAAATGAGCTAAATCATGACACTGAGCAGATATTTAAAGGTTTCTCATTCCAATCAGAGGGAGTCTGAAACATAAAAGCTTGCACAAACCAACAGATGTAGATGACGTAATTAGAAAGCCCTTCTAATAGGAGTAAAAATTCTTTCATTTCCTGGCACCAATACAAATAAATAAACATTTTAATAAATAAATTAATAAATAATTAAATATAAAGTGTTTTGCATTTAATACAAATAATATCTCTATACTAAGCCCTCGTAAGGTTTAAAGTGCATGTGTGCAAGTGCTTACTAAGTATGCGTGCGTGTACCCTTGTGTGGTGTGTGTTTGTGTGTGTGTACTCGTATGTGAGCTCATATCTGTGTGCTTTGTGTGCACCTGTGCATGTGTGTGTGCGCGTGCTGACGCATACAGGCTGATCAATAGAACTGCGCATTAGCGCGCTGGTGTACAGATGAGAGAGCACCTGAAGGTGACCCTGACTACTGGCATCACCACAGGGCTCCAATAAGCTGCTCCTCAACCGCTGCTCTGCAAACCCACAAATCTCCAACTTTTAGCCTGCTGCTGTTGGTTTGATTATTGTTTATAGATACAGCCGAGAATTAAAGTATGGCCCGCAGGCAGCATAATTATTTACAGCTGAAAACTCATATCATTACCAGCATGCTCCTAATTGCCAGAAGTAATATCAATGTTAGTTGATTAAGTGTATTTTTTTCATCTTCACTCTCCATAATGTGCAGAGATTGTTTTCCCTCAGCATATGGGGTGACGGTTTATCTCAATACAGCTGTTCATCTGGCTTGACTTCTATTTTTTTTTTTTCCTTCCCTTCACTGTTCATTCCAAAATACAATATTGCAGTATCTTCAGAGGGTAGCGATCGATTGCTCCACTTTTTGTAGTTTGCTCGCAAGGTCAGAGAAAACACAGGAGATTCATCCTTCATTGCTCAAAAATAATTTATCTCTGTAAAGATTTTCCCTAAATAGACACGCATGTGACTTACGGGGGCCACAGCAGACTTTTTGACTCAAGGTGATATCAGAGCTAAAGAGAAAAAAAGGGCCAGTGGGTTGTAAAGCTACCTTTAAGTCAACGTCAAATGATTAATTAAAACAAATGTTTATTTGGCCTGGACCTTCCTCCCTCCGCTATGAGCATGTCAAAATATTTCATCCCGTATTTAAGGCGGCAAGAAAGATGACGCTATTAATAACGCCGCTTGTGAAGGGGGAGAATACATAAACCTTGAAGGCTACTTTATTATTCACATGTAGATTACTCAAACATGAATGTGGCGCTGCAGCGTTAGAAACATGAGCATAAAAAAAAGATCTCAGACTTCTTTCTGTGAGTGTTTGTTCATCTTTTTCAAGGGGCAAAGGTCAAATAGTTCTTGGTCAGAAGACAAAAGTATAAAAATGATTTTTGTCAGAACCTGCGTAACAACTTTTCAACTCACACTTTTCAGGATTGCATACTGTGTTTTGCTATTTAAACATCATTAAAACCATAAACTAACATCAAATGTGCTGCTACTGTTTACACAAGCAACAAACTGAAATAGGACCTACCATACATGTATTTTGGTACAGCGCTGAAACGTCAGTGCAGTTCTGTCAGTTCTGTCAGAGAACGACTGTTATTTCTGGATTCTGGTTTCCAATCAGGAGTCGGCGTGTCGTTTAGTTAGACTTTCTGGTTCTCTATTTCTAAAGTTATTTCCATCGTACTTTGCTTTGCTTTCTCGTCGACCACAGAGTTCATGCAGCCTCTCTAAGAGTGGGAGTGAGTGACATTTTTTTTTTTTTTTTTTTTTAAAGACGCCTCGTATGTGAAGCCTCAACTTTGCTTCAGTCAAACTTGGTAGCGGATGCTGCGGAAGTAAGCTCGCCTTGCATGATACAGCATAAGTAATACATAGAGGAGAACTCCAATTTTCCATCGTTTCCTTTGAATGCGTCATATCTTGCGAGGAAAATAATGACGTGGCCCCAAAAGATTGTGTCTATAAGGCAGTTACCAATCACAGGAATCCATCTCATGCTTCTACAGTTAAAATTGTGCAGAGGAGTGGAATAATTGTTAAAAGGGCAGCGCAAATAGTGATTAAAAGTGGGCCTAGGGTCATCATTAGGGCATGATCTCAGAGAAATTGAGAGTGCGCGGGGGGGGGGAATGGGGCGCGGAGTATTTGAGAAACATCTTGCTGACCAACAAGGGGCATCTCACATGCAACTGACTCCTCTATGACAGGGATTTATTATGCGCCTTGTGACAGGCACTGCGACTGCCCTTTGATGAGCACACTGGCTGCGAGTTCGCGCATGAAACGCTTGAGGAAATTAGACAATTGTCGGAATGAAACTTTGTGCTATAAATACATTTTCTTTCTTTTCTTTGTCATTCATCGGGAGATGCAGTGATGTCATCGCACAGCGAAGGTCCTGTGATCTCTTTTAAAGATCAAGAGGCCATGGGCGTTGGTGTGTCAGTGGTGCCGAGGGTTGGTATGTATAGTATGTGCGACAAAATACAGTCTAAGACGAGCAGCGATGGCGAAGGGATGAGCTTGAGTCTATCTACTGCAGGAACCTCATTGTGATGACTCACATAATACAATACTGGGTGATATTGATGGGTATACTTGGGATTCTGGTAATGGTTTTTATCTTGTTTGGATGGTAGAACACGAAAGTGCCTCAAACATGCACGTGCAGCGGCTGATAACCATCCCGCGATTCATTACATTATGAGAAGTCTTGCCTTGAAATTTGCAGCTTGCAGTTACGTTAAATAAGGAAGTTTACAATTAAAGGTGTTTTGCCAGCCAATGTAACCCAGTTAGTCTGCAGCTCTGTTCATCATCTTTGACTTGACAATGAACCCTATGTTTCGTGCCTGTCATGTGCTGAAAAGCAGGGTGATTATACGCGCCTCCTAACTACCCTACAGTTTACAATTCCTTAGAGGCAGTGTAATGACTTGTCTTTGGAGTGGTGTGTCATGGCGACCAGTTTTAAGTAATGAACTTACATTCTGAACAAACATGTGTTGTCAAAGACGCGAAGAAGACGTGTAGCAAATTCAAAAAGTTTCATGTTGCACTTTGGAATGAAAATGGTGCATTTTATTGAACAATGAGATATTTTTAATTTGTTGATTTCTTTTTTTCAAAGGCCATAAAAGTATTCATACTGTCATTCGCATGATATTTTCTACATTAAAAATAAAAAATGGACTTTTACTTCCCCAACAAGGCAGGTGTATCATGGATAACACAGTCCAAAGTAGCTCATTTTCTAATGTTCCACGTTAAAATGTAGCTTTCGATATGTGTCAGTACATCTTGCCCTCACATTTCCTGTCACTCTCCGCTCTCTCTCACTCCCACTGCGGAACATCTGACACTGCCAAAGGCAAAAAATGTGCCTTGACATTTATTTATATAATTTATTGAGGAGTTGCTATATAACGTGATTCTTTTTTTTTATTTTTTTTTATACTTTTTGGTTAAACTGTTAATAATCTATTGTGAGTTTGTCAAATAATGCTGTAGACTTTCAGCTTATATAGAGCAATGGATGATTTTATCTTTTTAAGGAAATGCCGCGCTTACTTTCAAAAATCTTTAAAATTCGAAATCTAAAAAAACAGGAAATGCTACAGGGAAGCTTTATGAGCCTGTTTACGGCCCAGAAATGCTGATTTACTGATTACTCAGAAAGATGTTGCTAAGCTTGTTTGAATTAACAGACCAGGAAATAGTCTGTCCAGGTTGGACTCCTGCTGTAACAGCAGCTGATTGCTTTAAAATGAGATCAACCCTGATCTCCCAGGTCACTGGCTAACCCACACGTCTGTCTAAATATCTACAAGATTTTTTGAAATGTAAATGTCTTCAATGACCAACTCCACTCGGCTTGTCTTCAATGGACATGCAACGTTGACCCTCAGGGCGTGCTCATTGGACTATTCATAGACCGTGTGTCCTCTGCCTCCTGCCTTTTAAGTTTTTAAAGGGTATAATGTTCACTCTGTGAGTTTAACCCAGATCTCTTTTGAACTTTTAATGATCTATTTCCTACAGTTAATGATTCAACACTCAGTTTACTACTGTGTGTGCACTGACATATTAACACACAGGCAAAGCAAGGACACATAACCGGAGAAGTTAACTGAGGTAACGCTGTAATTGTTTGCCTCGTTCTTTACCTCACCGCATATTTTATATTTCAGCTTTTACATTCGTGCAATCTCGTTTCATTTTCAAATGAATTAATGTCAGCAAAAGATCCAAAAAGCACCACTGTGTGCAGCGGTGTGAACAGTAGCAACTAATGTCCTAACTGGCCTGATGCTAACTCTCCCAAAATTCACTGGGTGCGTTTGTAAGGAGACGCTAAAGAGTGTCAAAGTGCGCTGATGGAACATACCGTTTGGACGATAACAGCCTCGGTGGAGCAGAGCGCACCCTCGGCACTCTGTCAGAGGAGACAGAGAGCAGTCAGTGTTTCATGCACAGTTAAAATGGCAGTCCTGGCTAAATGTAGCTACTGTATATTTCAACACAGATGAGCAGAGTGGGCTCTTTGTGTGTGTAATGCTTGCTAACTGCTAGCTAGTAGCCCAAAACTCACCGTTACATAGTATGTCTCTTCATCTCTTCCATTGTCATTGTCCATTTGGTATTATAGTACATATTGATAGTGAAGTTTTCCTTTCAGCCATTTTCTAACAGTGTCAATAGGCAGGATTTCATATCAGTGTAGACTTACAAACTGTCATTGTAAATTCTCCCTGCACAGGCTGAGCCCATATGTTGAACAGCAGGTTCATTGTACCTTTTTGTAGGCCTATAGTCTTTACAGCATAATAAACATGGCCGCAAAGTAAACTATTACTGCCTTTAGCATTAGCTGCTAGCCTAAGGTTATACATGTGTTTTTGCCAAAACAGTGGAAACAAAACATGTTCATCACCAAGGCTTGATGAGTTCAAGCTAGTTACTGTAATGTAGGCTAAATATCTACCTGACGTCACAAAAGATCAGTCCATGTTGTTCAAGATGCCATACCTTTAAACAGCTGTTGCATTCCAAACACTTTATAATGTAGAAGGCAGTATAAATGTTTCTTTTCACATTATGAGCAACTAGCTTGATAGCTACCCTACGCTACACTCAGTAAAGTGACTTTGCCGTGTCACCTGCTGCAGTACATTTGGTTAGTAATAGTGATTTTAGTCCCTGTATTAGCCATAAGTTTTCTCTTTATTATTCTTGTTGTATTGTTTTTTTATACCTAGACAAAAAATCAAGGCTCTGTGAACTGCTCTTAGTATGTTGGAGGCCATCGACCAGCGTGGTTGTTGTTCAGATTGAGAAGATCATGTAATTTTCTCCACTCTCAAGGGTATTTTCAAAGTTTACAAAATAATATGTAATTCAGAAGGGAAGGTCCTCATAACATTAACTTACTCTTTTTTATATGCTAGCTAAGTAATCTAGCTAATTCACTTCAGTAAAACAAAAAACAAAAAAGAGTCTGAATGTGATCATTTATGTGCTGTGATGGACTGCAACACAAGGTTTAAAATATTACACTATAAAACTATAAACTATACTAGTTTGGGTGTTAGACACTTGTATATTGTTAAGTAGTGTTTGTTTTTTATGTGCCTTTTTTGTTAGTTGCTTTTTTATTGTACACATAAAACATTCAAACACAAAATCAGTGCTAGCAGGATTTTTAAGAATGCGCTTCTTAAACCCATATAATCCACGGACTGTGTTGGTATACAGTCTGTTTGCTGTGAGATGAACAGCATTAACGGCCACTGTGTAAAGGCTGTCAAACCAGAGATGAAAAGTACATAAAAGGCAGAAGTCAATGTCAACACAGTTGATTCACCATGTTAGTGTAGCTCAGGCCTGCTAATTCTTTAATTGCTTGCGTTTCATGCCACGTTTCTGCTCAACAATCACACTGTTAGTTGTAACAACAGTGTTGTTAGGTTGTTGCAAATTGCACTACAAACAAATGGATTTGTTAACATAGTGTAAATCCTGCATATGGCGTCAGATTCTCTGTCTGTCAGATCAGGGATCATACAATAGAAGAGCATTTCAAAGGCAGGTTATGGAACTGTCTCAGAGCACTCATACACCTGAAAACACAGACAAGAAGTGGTTTTGTTTGTTAATTACCCTTGATAACCTGACGGTCAAACGTGCACTCTTTCTTGTTGTGTGCTGTACAGTATTGCCCAGATATTAAAGTCTACTGTTTAGATTTGTTCTTAAAAAGTTCTTATCTGAGTGTGCGTCCTCTGTCCTTTCTGAATCGCAATAAAACCTGCTTAAAATGGAGAGCGTGGCGCTCCTTTAACAGCTTTGTCTTTGTGGAGCAACTTAGAGCATCGACTGATGTTCAATTGAGCACTTTCCCTTCGATGTTTTCTCTCTTTTTTTTGTCGTCTCTATCTTTCTCTTTCTCGGCGAGACAAAAATTGCATCCAAAGAGAACGCCGTCAAAGCTGAAGGCAATCACTGCACCATTCTCACATGAGCGAGTGTTAGATGTGCGCCTGTGTGGGGCAAGTCTAAGAGCTCAATATCTCCAACACATGAAGTTATAAAGAAGACAGAAGCAAAGCATCCTCTGTTGTATAAAAGTCATACATCGCTCGCAGGCACCAAAACACAAAAGAAGTTGAGCCGTGAACGTATTATGAAACAAGATTGGAGAGTGGCAAATTGGTAATTAGCCTCTACGTTGCAAATGAGCAATACAGTCTTGCTTATGACTTTCCTTTCTGGTCCCCAAAGCCTCTTCTATTAATTTAGCTTTGAGGGGCCATCCATAAACAGGCTGAATAAGCTGTTAGCCTTAAAGACGAGTGCAAATGAAGGGCTGGCTAAATATGCTGAAGGTAACACAGATAGCGAAACATTCAATACTTCAAATTACAGTGAGTGGAGAGGGAAGAGGAAGGAATAAATTAGTTTTCTCAGGTTTTGTCGCAGGAAATGGCAGTGTAATTTCATAGAAAATGTGCCATATCAGTTTGGACAGAATTGTATTTGCTTGTGCCTGATTTGTGACTAGAAGTTCAAAAGTTAAGTCAAGTAAAAAAAAATAGCATTAATGGGCAGGAAACTTGCGAGCAATTCCTTACATGTAATTTCCCAAAGTCATGATGAAAATACCTTTATTGGGCAACCGGAGCAGCTTGATATAAATTGTTGAATTAATTCATTTGCTGTTCATTACATAAAACCATTTTGTTCTGTTCAACCTACTCCCCCACCCCCCGGTTAATTCCATTACAAATGCGCTATGTAAAATTTCATAAACCAGAAGTAAGATTAAAAAATATAATCTATAAAATACAATATCCAGCGGTATAGAACAAAATTATTATGTTCATGACGTGTTGAATTAATTTGTACACGATGGTGAGACAATAAGCTCTAATCTGTTATAGAGGGTTTCTCTGCTGTACCGGCGTGGCACAATATGCTTGCCTGGCATCATTTGTCACAAATCATGTTCTGTCTCCCGGCTTTAATGGAAATTGCTGTGAACTCTTGAAGTTCTGTCTCCCTCCCCTCCCCTCATGAGGTCAGTTTCCTGCTTCAGAATTCATTCAGCCCTCTGGTTGTCTTGCATAAGAACAAGTAGAGCCCATTACTACCAAATGAAAAGGAAGTAAGACAGAAACTTCCAAATTAATTTACAGTAGAACACACCTTACAGGTAACTGACTCGAGTTTGATGTAATTACTCCAGAAACCATAAATGGCTGTAATTGAGAAAAAGCCTACAGCATACAAGGATAACGAATGGCAAGATAATGGAGGTGGTGAAAGTCTTAGCTATTCAGATTGATGTGCGGGAGAGAAATATGTGGCTTCCTTGAGATGGGCAATTCTCGCAAATACACCTCACCAACACTGGTAGCACTGCTGCCCTGCGCTTGCCCTCCCCTAAGCATGGCGCTTATATTCAGATGAGCCAGCCATTAGCTCTAAGTGGTCTTTACCCCCAAATTCCGCCATTCCACAAATTAGCCAATTTTCAACATTAGATGTTAGCCAGTGGCTAGGGTCAAAAGGTCAGCTGTGGTAAATATGAGGTGCAAAGCTGCAGTTAAGGGGATTAATAAGGGCTCGTTCAAAAGCACTTAAATGGAGCGTGCGGCACGTTTACGGGAGAGGAGGATGGATGCTGGCTATTCAGCATGAGTGACATTTCGGCTTTTAAAATATTTCACCGTGCCGGGCTGTGCACTGCTCTGACCTCAACTATGGATGGGACAGATTTTAAACCCGCCTCTCTCTCTCTCTCTCTCTCTCTCTCTCTCTGTCTCTCTCTCTCTCTCTCTCTCCCTCTTTCGCTGCTGTGGCCTACATAGTGTCCTAAATGGCCACTGCATGGTTTAATGCAATAGACAAAACAGCATTAAGCTTTTGCTCTGCACCAGAGTGGGCAGAGAGGCTCGTCAGCCCCTGCAAAATAGACTGGAAATAGAGAGAGGAAGAGAAAGGGAGAGAGCACTCTCCCATCCCTGCCCTTCCACTCCATCGAGTATGCACCAGGGCAGACGGACATATGGGTGACGCTACATTCTTTAAAGAGAGTGAAGCGAATTCCTGACCCTCCCCTCCCACCCCCATCCCTCTCTCCCGCCCCGTCGCTCACAAATTGCACGTTCGAATGTCAGACCTCCTCTTTATCAAACAAGTCCATTGTCTGCCAATTCGCGGGGCACTGACAGGAAGAGGCTAGCAAACTGCGGAACCTCTCGTCTGTGAATGAGTGTGTGCGTCTTTAGTCATGCTCGCTAGCTGTCGTGTTAGCAGTCAGCCTTTTTAACATGGCGGCGCACAGTCAGACACACAGCCAAAAAAATCAATACAGCTTTGCATGGCCTGACCCACATACAGCGAGGCCAGTGGCTGCCGAGTTGGGGATGTTTCATTATTTTGAAAACAAGTGTGTGTTTGTGTGTGTGTGTGTACAGAGAAATGTGTCCATGCATGCCTGTGTGTGCATTTGTGAAGTGATGGGCATGCATGTCAGAAAAGTCTGTGGGTATGTACATTCACATGCACACGTGTGAGAGGTCGTGTGCTTATTGACTTGGCTCGGGAAGAGTGCAAGTTTGTCTGTGAAAATGCAGATACACAACTGTTTGTGTGCGTGTGTGTGCGCGCGTGCAAGCCTAAACGTTGGGTCCAAGTGGGTGTTGACTTCACACAAGCCCTTCCTGCTGCCTGACTTCACTGTCACTGATTGCAAGCGACGCAGAGCTAATAAAAGAGCAAAGCTGACTGTCAGCAGCGATTAGGCTGGCTACACAGACAAGACAAAGAGAGGGCAGAGCACAGCGGCATTAGCTATGGTCATTAAACAACTTGAGTCAAGGAGATTTTCAGACTAACCTGGTTTATTAAAGGGGAGAGGGGCACAGAGCTGCTCGCTATAATTTAGCAACCCGCGTTTCGCACAGAGATCTTAACTTAATGCTCTCAAGTTTGTGCAGTGGAGGTGAATTCAGCTTGGGATTTCACACAGACTCTGGGTCTGTGTGGCGGACATTCGTGTAAATATGCCTCCATCTAAAGACAAACACAACAGCTGTGAGAAAAGCCAAAGAATGAAAGTTATATGAGTTTAAATAAATAACAACGAATCATAAATAATACTTGAAATACTGTATTTATATACCTTTCTTGTTCTTATAAGTACCAGTTCACACCTGCACAGTCCTGCTATCATTTTGCTTGCCCGGTAAATATTACGTAAGAGCATAACGTGACATAACATAGCTGAAGATAACACCAAACAACACAACATAAATGACCACAGCATAGGATAACAAAACATAACATACTGAAACTGAACAAAACATAGCATAACATAACACAACCTAACATATCGTAACAAAACATAACACAACACAACACAACAGGATGTTCACATTTACTCCTTATTTACCTTCCAGTGGAACATTGATGGTTCTTTCACAAAAAATGCTTTTGATTGAACGTAACAGCTTTCCATCGCTTGTAACTGAGTTTTTTGTTTGTTCTTAAGGTTGTTGAACTTAACCCAGTGAGTACGATGTGCAGTCTAGTACAGTTGTCTCAGGCAAAAAAAAACAATACAAATCTGAAAGCAGTGGCCTTCAACAAGTCTGATTGTAGGAGGGGCTGATGATACATAATACATATTTAAAAGCAACATGTTCAAATGTTAGATTTATTTTCCTTGTTGTATTCATTGGTATGCTCTCAGACACATTTTACAGACCTCCAGCACCGGTCTTATTTTTGCAGACATTTTTTAAAATATATACCAACACAATCCCACATTGTTTTATTTTTTTAAGCACACCTCATGCAAATGCGAACGCACACACATGAAAAAAGACATTGACTCAGTTCCAAGATTTCTTCCAGTGTCTGGCTGCCTGAGCAGGTACCTGTAGATCTCCTGACAAGCGGGTGGGGATTAGTAAGTCTCCTCTCTTTGCCTTTCAGCAATGTTAGCTCTCTGGCTGGCTGGTTCGTTGGCTGACTGGCTGGCAGGAAGGTTACCTCAACACCCACCCACCCCCATCTTACCATCGCGCATACCAATGATATTATCTCCAGACAAATCTAATATTAAAAGCAACCCATCTGCTTTTTTAAGGATTAAGGGGGTGCACGTTATGTGTGCAAATGTGCTAGCAATAACGGGAGAGGGTGCGTGTGCGTGTTAGTATTGCGAAGACGGCTAAAGCGGTAGTCAACCAGTTAAGGTGGGCTCCTGGCACATCAGCACTTAGTGAGACATTTATGAGCAAAACCAGCAGCTACGTTTCATCTCCCGTGGCCTCTAGGATGAAATGGAGGCTTAAATCTGAATCTGTTGATGACAGCGAGGATTAGGGGCGAGAGACAAGACATGAAGTTGAAGAGACAGAGAGAGAGAGAGAGAGAGAGAGAGAGAGAGGTAGAGTGAATATAGAGAGGTGAGGGAGGAAGCAACACAAATATTTAACAGGAACTGTAAATGATTCTAAAGAGGCAAACATGCTTTCTCCTGTGGATCAGAATCAGGATCCCTCTAATTGTAAGCCTGCCCAGGCCTGTGACTCTTGCCTTCATCTCCCAAAATTCATAGCATTCTTTCCCTACTTTAACCATATTATTTATGCCCAGCGGTGCCCATAAATGCTTCACATGCCCGGCTCTTTTCTTCATGAACCTGGGAATGTATTCTTCATTTGAGTTTCTTGGTGGTAAAGTTCAGGAAGCGGCAATATGTAACTAACTCCTAATCAACATCCTGTCTATCACGACTCCATTGTAATGAAGAAAAAAAAACTTAATCTAGTGGTAAAATTAAATACAGGCCCTCTACGCTTCACGATTTACAGCCACTTTCAGAACTGGCTGAATTATTTCATTAGTCCACCACAGAAACGAGAGAAAAATCAGGTTGTTCCAAAAGGCAAAATATAAAGAATGAATAGATGGATGGAGGGAGGCAAGGATGGACAGATGGAGGTAATTAAAGGTAAGAGGTGACCTGAAAGCCCAGACAGGAGGCAGTAAAAACAGCAATAAGAGGTGCATGTGGGAGTTCTGAGGAGAACAGATGTAAACAGCCGTACTACTTTTACACTTTGTCTCAGAAATGATATCATGACCCATGATGACAAACTGAACTGTTCTTTTCTATTGCATTGAAGTAAACAGTGCAGTGCACCCAAAAGCTGCTATTATTGAAAGACATAGTTAGAATAACTTGGATAGAAAACCTTAACCGGAAAAAAAAAAAAAAAAAAAATGAAGTGAAGGCAGCGTCTGAGTAACATAACATGAAATGTTAAAGATCTTTTTGCACCCTAGGCAGTTAAGCCCAAATAAAATGAAAGAATTGAACTCTTTGAAAATTTTGATTCTGCCGTTCTGTCATTTATACATTCCCATATAAATCTAAAATTTCTTTTTCACTTTGATTAAAAATGAAGTAACGGCAAAAGAAGTCCTGCAAAAGAACATTTTTAAAGATCCTTTTGTTGCACGTACAGACAGTCAATGGGGAGGATTCATCGGTGCATGTCGAGTCGCGGTTGCTTTTCTTTTTTCCTCATTGTCATTTCCTCATATATGTGTCATACTACTGGGTTATTTTTCAGTGCCTCTATCTATTTATAGATCTATTTTTACCCTCAACAATCTGTAAGCAAACGTGCATGCACACAGAGGCATGCAGACACAAGTTATCACACAAACAAAAGCCCATATAAAACGCACATGCCTGAGATGCAAGCACACTCAAAGAAACACACTCGCATGCAGAATGAGTCAGAAGCAAAGACGCACGCACATGCGCGCACACACACGCACACACACAGACACACATACATACACACACACAAACACACACACACAAAACCCAAAGCCTGTTTTTCCAGCTTGTGTTAGAAATGACTGCCAAGAAGCAGGGCTATCCCACAAGCCCTGTAGCCAAGAGACTAAGGCTGATAATCAGATTGATAGTTTCTCTGAGTGTGAGTCTGTTTGTGTGTGTGTGTGTGCATTTGTGTGTGTCTGTTTGCGTGTCTCTGTGTGTGCACTGTTGGTGTGAGGGGGTGGACATCAGCATCTTCGATCAGAGGTCCTTCCCACATCCCTGATTACTTGACCATGTCACGGGGGGTTTTGACTCCCATCATGTTATTTAATAAATTCTTATCATATACTGTATGTAAGTCTTAACATGTGTGTCTGCCAGTTGATGCACAGAGGAGATACACCGAATGTGCATATGTGTGATTCATATTCGAAACTCTGGAAGAGCCATAGGACCTTGGGTTGGCCACCTTAGCCACTCATAAATTACTTTCAAAAACTAAATTCTTAAGGTAGATTCCCTTTCACTCAGTTTCTCTGCTTGTCTCACCTGCAGTGTCTCTCTGCTCGGAAATCAACTCCACAGCCCTCTCCGGCTGCACCTTTCCTGGAAACCGCGTGAGACCTCTCCACCCTGGCTCTCGTCTCAACCTGCTCACCTGCCTGCCCTCGTCTTCGTCAGCTTCCTGCATTGTGATAAATAACCGTTTTACTCAACAACTTACCTCGTGTCTCTGTCTTCTGGGTCCGCCAGCAACCAAATCTAACAGAACAATCTGGCCAACGTAGACCCAGGTGAGAACAAGCGACTGCGACAGGATCTGCCCGCCCAAGGAGTCATGGTTGGTCAACAGGAAGAGGCTCTACAGGAAGTCACTGAGGTCCTATGGGGAGTCACCACCAGCGTCTGTCAGCTTGGCGTCTGCATGGACCAGGTGGCAACTCAACTAACATCCATATCTCCTAACCTCAGCTCTTCTCCACCTGTCGCTGCCTTCGCTCCCTCTCCTGCGATCCCCCACAGTCTCTCCCGTGAGCCCTAAATCCCCATCCCTGCCAGACATTCAGGTGAATTAGGTAAATGTGGTCAATTTCTTCACCAGTGTACACTATACTTTGATCGGCAGCCTAATAGCTATTAGCTAAAGGTGGTAGATAAAGCAAAAATTGCATACATTAAGAGTCTTTTGGCGGGTGTTCATTTATGGTCTTTCAGACAGTATTCCCTCTCTTCACCTGTTGATCCTCCTGCCAGACGTCAAATCAAATACACAGTGGAGTCAAAAGAGCAATATTTGCCTTCAAACTGTTGTGGGGTGGAAGTATAAAGTAAAAGAAAATGAAAATACTGCCGCTGCTCCGCCACCCGGCCTGTTTCCCCTACATACCAGTCTAGAGACACTGTGGCGACAGCCAAAGTGGTTGGCCACCACAACACCAGCTCCGCAGCTGGTCGTGTGTTTTACAAACCAACCGCAAGAGAAACACAAGCACATCCACTACCACCAGAGTGAGAGAATGTGTGCTGACAGAGAGGAAAATAACCCTTTTTCACCTGGTTTTTGAAAAAGATAAAAATAGGACAGGCCTAACCTTTATCTTATGTCGGCCAATATGAAAGCAGGAACTATTCATTGGATGTTTTGCAGAAAGTTTCGTCTGGTTAAACATAAGGTTGTACCCTGACCAAGGGATGATAGGGTTGTATATTAACAGTGAGGGTTTTACAGTGTGAGGTATGTTCAACCTTGTTTTTATTGTTACCTGATTACAACACTGACTACAACCATAAGCATGCTGCAACTTTAATCCAGGAGCACCTAAGACCTTGTGTATGCAGTTGAAAGAGGAAGCGAGGGAGATATTTTTGTTTCATAAGTGCAGAATGTGAATATAAGTAAGAATCTCTGTCCCGTGTGTGTTCAGGTATACACACAGCCCAATGTGCTTTTCTTCAGGCTTCAGAATGTTATAGCTTGTGTGTTTCCAAGTGGTTGTGCAATAAATTGATGTTCATGTGATCAAGTACAGCAGGTTTTCTGCTTGTTTTCCTATGCATGCGGGATTGGAATTAATCTACTGTGGCCGTAATTCGACTCTGCACACTGAATCCCTCCCACTAACCTGTCTTTGAAGGCCCAGTGCCAGTGCTCCCCTTTCCCTCGGCGGGTCAACCATTCCTAGCAAGAGGTAGGCTGTCTGCCCCGCTTATCCTGCCTCCCTGGGGGTCTCCTCCAAAAGCATCTGAGGAGGGTGTCACATTTGTCCTCTGCAGCAATAACTCTATTACCATCTGTGTTTAAACTGATGGTCACAGACATCTGATACTTGTTGCACTGTGGCTTTTAAAAATATAAAATTTCATCAACTGCTTAACGAAATGTTGAAAAGATTTTATTTATTGGAAAGGATGAGCTGGGAAAGTTGTAGAATGAGGTGGCATGAACCTGTGTATATGATTAAGGTCTAACACCTTGTTTGACTGGACTAACTTTTTAAAAAACTGAAGGCTTATACCAAGGCCAACAAAGGAGTGTAGCTTAGAATGTTAACATCACACACATGCTTGAGTACGTTTCACAATTCAATTGGTTTAGCAGTACGGAACGTACAGACCTGTCTTACAATTTGTGATCTCATGGGGAAGAAGACATAAACAAAGCAGAGACTAGCTTGGTGCAGCAACTTGCTGTGGTAACACATTGCAGTGGGAAAAAAAAACAAAAGCAGAAGGTTGAACAAGTCGGCATGAACTGGAGGTTAGATTTCAAGTTTTTTGCCTCTACTAGTATGCTAGCATACGTTAGCCTCAAGGGCTAGAATGTTTACCGCTGCTTTGTTCCGGGATGCACCGCTCATTGGATGTTGTCGTCCAGCTCGGGAAGTGCTGATGTGATCATCCAGATTATGAAACATGAATCTCACCAGTCTGATATTACTAGAGCGGCCCTGATGAGTGTGTGAGCAGTTCAAGAGGCTTAAGAGTGGATCTGATAATCTATAACATTATAACCTTTGCCAAATTGCATGTTTTAAATGGGTTTTGCACGTAGTTTCAGAAATTCAGTGACAACTGTGCTCACTGGATACAACTGCTGCATCAAACTCCGCCTTCTGGGCAAAAGGCAAAGACAGTGAAGGTAAAGAGTTTCTCACTTTTTTTGCTCATGCCCTCTTTTTATGACTAACAAAAAGAAAAAAAAGTTGATTCTAGCCTGCAACAGATGAATCTACCTGGTGCCTTTACTTATTTATTTGGATTCCGTTTAGCTCCCGATCAACTTCCACTTCCTGGGGTCCATAGGAAAAAGGTAACAACAGCAATTGCAACAGTGATTACGTTAATAAAAGCCTGTGAAGGTAATAATACATGCATATGCACATTCACAATCCATATACCTACATATAAAATGTGAAACTTTCATTTTGTCATGTAATTTGCCTTACTGCTGTGGACATACTGCAATTAAATGTCCATGAAAGAGACAGATGGACATGACAAGTATAACCACATGTATGACTTATTTGTGTGTTTGTGAGAGAGTGAGAGAGAGGGGGGAGGGAGAGAGAGACAGACACAGAGAGAGAGAGAGAGAGAGAGACAGTGAGTCAAAGAGAATAAACAATATATGGAGAAGAAAGCATAATAACTACTTTGCTCTTTGGTTCTTTTATGGATATTCAAGCTGTTCCAGTCCAGTAGCTGCCTTTATCAATGCACACATCTATCTGATTTAGCATAGCTTCGAGCAACAGAGAGAGTGAGAGTGAGAGAGTAATTGCCTATAGATGAGGAAACGTTTCTTTGAGCCATCAGCCATAACTGACATTACCGGTTCCTCTTAGTGACTCTGATTAACTGTTGTCAGTGACTTTACTCAGCTGCAGCCATGAAATGCTGCGGTGAAAGCAACCATGAAAGGCCATTTTATTTTGTATTAAAATACCAGATGCAACCACGGTATTTATTGATGCTAGTGTGCAGTCATAATTGGCAGCCCAGTCGCCATTTTAAAATGTTGTCATTCAACGTTCCTGCAACCCAGGCATGTTTTCACATTTTTATCTTTAATGCAATTTCCAGCATTGTTCGTGGCAACAACACCAGCTATTTTAAGCAAAAGCATTATCTTTTCCAATCCCTAAACCTAACCAGACGATAATGGTAGTATTGTCTCAACAAGAAATTGAAATTGGACCTAAAGTAACATAAAGTTGCAACATAAAGAAATTTTAAGTTTCAAACTATTCATGTTGCAGAAACAGACATTGCAAACAAATATTCAAACTGTTGTGTTGTCACTGGAGGGCAAGTAAAAGGCAGAATTTTAATGCCACATAACAAGATCAATTGACTTTAAATGTAACAAAAAACACAGTTTTTGGAGGCCAGCCAATGAGCAGACTGACTTTAAGACACACCCACTGACTGAGCTCAAAACTCACCAGATAGTGAGCACACGCACACGCGCGCCTGCACAAATAAAAATACACATTCGCAATCTCAGAGCTCAAAATATTACCAACAGACCCATTTTGAACTGCTCCACATGCTCAGCAAATCAATACAATTATCTTTTGTTCTTCAGACGTGTTTTCTTTCCCCAATAAAAATCGAAATGTATTTTTATATGCCTAACACACAGCAGCAGAATGTTCAATGACAACACAGCGTCTTGGGAGCGAGGGAAGTCTTCGTCCCGGCAAACAAATACGCGCATTGCTATTTTCTGCGCCTCCAAGATCAGATATTTGGGGCAAGGTGTTCGCAGTTTCCTCGTGGGTCTCTCGGGGGAGTCGTGTTTTGTGCTTCGTCTTCGGTCTGAGATAAATGAAAAACCTTTTGACTTTCCCTCCAAGGAGAGAGTGCGAGCAGGGAGGAACTGTGAGCTACGCTGAGGAGAATGCAGGATGCCTCCAATGAGGAGAGAAAAGGAGAGAAGAGGGGAAAACATTAATAAAACAATTTCTTCTCATTATAATGCTGTTCGTCTTTCTATTTTTATTTTGCGCTTAGGAACCCACATGTCACTTTAGCTAGGAATGATTTGACACAGCAGCCTTTGCCACAGTGGCATATTGTTGCATGTTTTTGTCATTACTCAATGTCACTTTTTTATGATATTCCATAATGTCATGTATTTGCGTGTTGAAATAGTCACAATGACAGTTGCGTATTTTCACCAGTCATTCGGTTTCAGACTTTAAAGCACACATTTTCTTATTTAGATTATCAACTGTGCTCCTGTTTTATAGCTCCTTGGGGATGGTGTAACAGCAAAGTGCCTATTTTAGCATTGTCATCTGCTCCGTTGCTGAACTCTGCTGTATTTGTCTTATCAACCGTCCACCAGCCTGAATGTTGCACAGTTAACTTGACTGTGTTTTTTTGGCTCTCACCTTCCATCCTTCGTGCAATCACCCTTCTGTTTTTTAGTTTTTTTTTCCCTATCTGCCCGGCTGTCAGCGCCACATCACTCCGTCAGTCTGCATCCAACCGTTCTCCTTGATTAAATGAGTGAAGATGTAAGTAAGGTTTGAGTGTGCTGACAAGGCTTTGGTGATCAAGGAGAGGTGGCAGCTTGCGCCAGGCAGCTGATAGATGATAATACAGTACCTTTGGGTTACCTTGACACCCTGTGATACTCATCACAATAAGGGGACAAGATGATTGCACTGACTCTGCTCAGGTAGGAAGTTGTATAACTAGAAAGCACTGTTGCGTGTGGCAAATCATTCTGATTGCACGGAAGAGCTAGTAACTTAACATTAACTAAATTGAGTTGGCAGTGTCGACCTACAAGCAATTTGGGCATTTTTCCAGTGAGTGTATTTGCACTACTGAGTCGAGGTAGTGGAGATGACAGAAGTTCAACATATGACTCAAACAGGCTACCTTTGAGTAACGTCACCATGCTATAGCTAACCAGCCCGTGCATAAGCAGCATCTAACACCGTCAGAAACTGTATATCAACAAGTTGCTGGTAGATAAAATTTCTTGAATTTGAATCTTGAATTTCTTTCTGCTTTAGCCACAAAAAGACATGGTAGCCCAGCTAACATTTTAGGTGAGTCAGGTCTTATCCAGAAGTCAATGTCGACCGACTATGACTCAACTTATTTTTTAGACCTTCATTGTAACAAAGAGCGCATTAAAAGTGAACACATAGTGGCAATCTTTTGGTTTAGGCAAATAAGCTACTTGGTCAGGTTTAGGAAGAAAATGACATAGACAGCGTTATTTAAATATGTTAAATGGATTGACTTTCAGGTGTAAGCTAAGACAAGTCAACAGTGACTTCTCCTTTTATAGGGGACACAATAACTGTCTCCTGCATGAGAGTCCTGTGCTTGTTACGGTGGAGCTTCAGCTGGGATCTGGCAGGCTACTGAGAGCCAATGTGTTTACTGTAAGCTGTAATCCAAATACAACCACATCTTTCTACAGCCCCATTGTATGTAAACTCACGTTAAGTCAAACTAAACATGCAATATTCATAGAGATGTTAGAGTTCTCCGATGCACACATGCAAACAGTCATCAGTACAGGATTTAATATCAGCTGAGAGCATCAAATATGTTTGGTTTCCTTAGTGTGTTTCAAGGAAGTCTAGTCTGTGTTGTCTGTGCATGTGTGTGTGTGTGTGTAGTTGTGTGTGCGGGGTGCGGGGTGAAGTAAAAAAAGAAAGAGGGTGTGGTGCGATTAACCGGCTTGTCGCCACCTGCCAGAATCACAGATGGGTAGCGTGGGGTCATACCTGAGTGCGTTTATATGTGTCTCCTGACACTGGGGGTTAAATCAATGAAAAGACTGACAGTTGACCTGAAATCTTCTTGAGCATTCGTGCATCTTCCCACGGTGTTGGATGACGTACACATACATACACACGCGGACACAAAAACTCATCTCAAACTTTATTCGCTCTCATTCTCTCTCTGTTTCTCTCAGTTTATGCGTCACCTTCACCTGTTAGTCATCGGTGTATCAGACATCTGTTCTTTCTGTGGCCTTGAGTCTGCCATGATTCATATTTGTCTTTACTATTCAGATAAATAGTTTGTGTTTGGCTTACAGGGTGCATCGGTGTGGCCCGGCTACCAGTTGGGTATGGGAATTCTATAAAAGCACTGAATCACCATTATTTCTCTGCATGTCTTACATATGCAAATGTATACCATCATGAACAACAATGCCAGAAAAAGAGTCTGACAACACTGTTTGTCATGCTACGAAGAGGAAGTGTCAGGCAGTGCTGATCACTCTTGGCGGATGAAGACGCTTGGCCATTTGTTTTCTCCGTTGCATAAAGAACTGGGGGGAGAGAGGGCCGAGCGAACGCCGCCTCCATCATCTTCATCAAAGTGTCCCTAACCACATGTTGAGGGGAGAGAAATCCTTTAAACTTGCCCAAGTGGAGGTGTACGTTCAACTTAAGGCAGGGCAAAAACAGCATTAAAAAAGCTCAATGTTCCCCAGTAATCCAATCGCATCACACCAGTCCCTAAATCTTTGTCAAGGAAATGCAATTGTTATAATGTGTTTATTGAAACTTGGGCAAGGTTTTATTTAATCATGCTGCGCTCTAACAGCACTGGCGGTAGATGAGAAAAACACACAATCTTTCATCACACCATCATCCTTGGGAAATCCAATTTGTTGCTGTTCCTCTTGCCCCGGTGCGCACCACACGTGTGATTGCTACATGGTACAGCTCAGAACATGGGGGTAAACTCTGTGTTAATGTGTGTTGCATGTGTTGTTTTTTTGTTTTTTTTTCCTTTTTATGTTGTATTGTGTGTCATAGCAGTTTCATTTTTCTGGCGATTATCGGAGTAATTCAGTGTGTTGGGACGGTGCAGTGTCTGCTGTAGAAGTGTACGTGCATTGGTATTGCATTATGTGTGTGTTGAGCGCAAATTCACACCGTCACCAGATTCAGACTTGTACATTTTAAACAACAACATTTTCTTTTTTTTCTTTTTTTATTTGCACAGTTTTCCTTTATCAGATTTCACATGGGGATCTTTTCGGTTGCTCGACAACACAAAGGAAGGTTGCTTTACTGCACAGCACAAGCTGACGTGCTGATGTGCGCAGCTCAATACTAAATAAATGCTGAGGAGATGTTTATTTTTACAGGGAAAGCAGATATAAAACATAAGATCCTATTTACACATCCTGTACAAGGCGGGATTAGTTCCTCTTTCTTCCACCTCACCTGTTCTGTATATAAGGTACAAAGATTGGAACCGGAGTTGAAAGCAAAATCCTGCACAGTGGGAGGTTTCCATGCAAGACACGCATCAGGCGAACAGTGTGTGAAAAGAAGGGAGGCCATCTTAAATAGGGAGTGGCTGCGAAACCGGCAACCAATCACAATTATCTTGTGAGATCTAGATAGATAACAAACAAACTAAACTTCCTAACTGAGTGTAAACATGCCATGGTTACATGACAGTAGAGAAGCAAAACACTGTAAATAACTAAACACAAGTACAAAATAGCAAAGAACAATTTATATTCCTCCTAGTCAAAATTTAGTTGATGGATCCCTACAAGTCCGCCCAATCAACGTTCTGCCTCCAAGCCAGCAGCGGTGGTCGTGACAGTGCTAATAGATCCTGTTGCAGCAAACCCAAAGGAGAAGAACCTGATCCAAAAATGGCTGCAAAATAGAGAGGAAGAGCTTCTTTTATCACCACGCAGAGGACGAGATCAACCACTATATAACTAAGATGGTCAATGATTGTTGTAACTATGTTACCATGGCTGCCATAGAAACAGTTCTATATCTATGGTGGCTGCCTGATGCGTTGAACATCACGAATACGGTACGGTTGTGTGAGGCGTGAACTCAACGATCCTGCCGGAATGATGATTCACAGCTCATTTCGTCAAGCTAGCTCACTGGTTGATCCAACTGCTGTCATGAGATGGGTTTGCAACAGAAATGAAAAAAAAAAAGATGTAAACACTCTACTATATGAAGAAAACAGTGATCAACAGCTTTGTGTAGTAGTGTGTCAGTCTCCTGCCTCCTGCCTCGGAGAGACTGTCCTGTTATTACAATAAATTATTTAGTGTGTGCTAATTTCAGTTGTAATTACTGTTGTGCACTCATCCATTGTCTTTGAGTTTTAAGTGAATGAACCTGTGCTGTAGGCCTGCTTGAAGTGACACACACATACACGTGCACACACACACACACGCACACACACACACACACACTCACACACACACACAAACTGTCTGTCTTATTTATTGGCTGGGTTGCTGACAGATCTCAGGTAGGGGAGTCATGGTGCGTTGGGAGCAAAGGCTTGGGTGATGATTGAAAAACGTCCTGGGCCGTGCTCGTGATCTACTCCGCACAAATGTTTGCATGTGAGCGCGCGTGACATGCCCCAGAAGGACTGTGTTTGTTGCTGTGTTTACATGTGGTAACGGAGACAAGGGCTCGAATGTGTGTGTGTTAACTTTCTTGGCCATAAAATGGCTACTTCTACAGAGACAAGCTGCTTGGCATTAGCAGCCACCACACCCTGGCAGTGGAAAGTCTAGTCACTGCTTGTGTGTGTTTGTGCGGTTATATAAATCCATTGCGAGAGCTCCTCACTCCTCCACCTGCCAACCTGGCATCGTTTTCTCCCTCTCGTCTCTCTCTCTTATAAAATTTGCCAGATGTTTCAGATTAGTCAGCATTTCACTTTGGCTCTAGTCTTAAGTCAAATGCCATCACCCCGAGCCACCCCTAGGTAACCATAAAGGCTTGAGGTTAACCAAATGGAGGAGGGCAACAAAATATAGTTGGGCTTTGTTTGCAGATGGGAAACCTTATGGTTGTAAACCTGAGAGGCTCTAATCCAGCTGTGTTTTTAGCCATTACCGCGATGTAGCCTCAGAGAAAAGGAATTTTACTCCGTTTTCGCGCACTAAGTGTTCCGCTCAGAGCCTCGTGATACGGTTGACAATATGTTGGAGGCAAACAGTGGCAGCTCTGTTCATCAGGGGACCGGCAGGCTCAGTGTGACTGACGACTCTGACCTGACACTGTTTGTAAGGTGTTCCCATAACAACATAATTGACATCTGTGTTGACTCTGTAAAACATGTAGTAGGCTTCAATTCCCTGTGTTGTAAACTTTTAGCCTCTGTATTCCGAATGCGTCGGGTCTAAAGCGCCATCTTACTTCGTTCTGACTTCCGCCTAAATTGAAAAATACATTCAAAAAAGTGCACAAGAGAAATTTGGCAACGGTTAAAGGGAAAACCTTCAAACCCAAAATATTGTACATTTCAAACTCTTGCCAAATGATGTTCATGTTCACAGGGAATTTATTTAAACTTGACTCGGTGACCCCGCCGTTTGATGCTGCAACTTTTGAGTGGCATAATCTTTTGACCTCCATGCCTCCACCATAACATTTACTTTGTTCACTTTGTTGATTGTGATGGCGCAGCAGATAGATAACTAATAGAAATAGTAGTGACAGCAATGCCAAGAGCTGCTCTTTCAGTGATGCTGGTGGAGTTTATCGTTTATTATTATTGATTACATTAATGTAATATGGCAATATACACCTCGCCAACTTTCTAGCCTCAAACAGTGTTCTGGAGACCTTATTTCCCTCTGAGCTTTTCTATTCAGGGACGGAAACGATGTATATTACTTTATTGATAATGCAAATATGAAAATCAGAATCTTTCTTCTCCAAAACTACATAGTGCCACTTAAAGGCAAAAGAAAAATCAGATGAGTCATCTAGTTATCCACAGCCTTTACTTAGGCGTCCGTCCGTCCGTCTGTATGTAAATACAGATCACATCTCATTTGAATGGCTCCTCAGTTTTTGTGTGTGGACATTCAGACAAAACGTGGCGCCATCACAATGGCAGCCGCACTCTGACAAAGCAAAGGGATTATCTATGTCCCTCCTATGCTCTCGAGATCTGCATGATGTGTAGGTTGCGTGGAAAGTCGTGTCACGTAAATGCAGATTCTGTATGTAAATAAGTCATCGACACAGCATTCTTTCTTCTAATAACTCGCATGCACACACACACGCACACACACACACACACACAACAACCAGCTTCTCAACCTTATTAATTCCCAACCCATTCATCACCACAGGCATACACACAGAGAGGGCCCTCGCCACACCACTGTATTGATGTTTATAGTGTTTGTAGTGTGTGAGTGAGTGTGTGTGTGTGGCTGAGGTTAGACTGAAACAGGTTCAGGTCAAAGAAAAGTGTGTGATGTTGAGTGGATAAAGTGTATGTTGCAGTGATATCGTGTGTGTGTGTGTGTGTGTGTGTGTGTGGTGTTAAGGTGCTTCAGATGTTCTGGAAGCTCAGGCCCTCTGGCTTCAGCCAGCTGGAGTTCTCCAAATTAGCCCAGTGCTTCATTATGCAGCTCCTGTCTCCTCCTCCCTCCTCCCCCTCTTCCCTCACCCTCCCCAGATCTCCCCTCTTCCACACTCTCACCTCCCCTTTTTTCCTCACCCGTTACCCGACACCTATCCTCATCCTCCTCGCTGAACCTCTCTCCTCTGCCCCTTATCATCTCCTCATTTTCATCCCTTACATTTAGCTAGCTCCCCTCATTTAATCTGCAACGTTGACCCAGCTCACCCGTGCCTGTGATCTCTTAAAAATTCTTACTCACAAGTTAAAACTTAAATAAAAAGGAAGTGATCGAAAAAGACCACGATCAACAAAAATTCCCCGTTCTCACCTCACAATGGTCGTGATTAACCACCTGCCCTACCCTCTCTTCACCTTTCCCCCTTCTTGCCAATCACCCATCTCTCTCTCCTCCTCCCCCCTTCCCTCCCTCCTCTCCCACAGCTCCCTCTCCTCCCTGACTCCCCTTCGCTTTAGATATTTAGCTCCAGGTAAAACAGCGAGCCGACCCTTATGTTGCCTCTGTCTGTGAAGCTTTTGTCCTCTTCCTCGTAATTGCGCCGAGGCTCAATGCAGAGAGAAGTGTGTGTGTGTGTGTGTGTGTGTGTGTGTGTACTGTACATGCGTGTGTCAGGAAGAAAGACAAAAAAGAGAGGAGGAGAGGGTTGGGTTCGGTGGGGGTGTGTGTGCTGGCTTGTTTATATGTGTGTGTGTGTGTGTGTGTGTGTGTGTGTGTGTGTGTGTGTGTGTGTGTGTGTGTGTGTGTACGCGTCGGTGTTTGTCCGAGTCCGTCTGCTTTGCTTTTCATCTGTTGCCTATGGTGCAATCCGCAACCCCACTCCCAGCAAGCTTCCTCGTACCCACACACACACACACACACACACTCACACACACACGTAGCCCTGAAGTGAGGTTGTTAGCAGGTGTGTACAGTTTATGTTAGCATTAGCCACGTTAGCCTAGCCGCCATGCCCCCCAGTGAGTCTCTGTCTCAATGGAAGCCAGGGATTTCTTTTCATTTGAGGGCTGAAGGGAGGGCCTTGGTTGCGCACGCACACACACACACACACACACACGCACACATTGGGGGGCCTGAGGGAGGGCCAGTAACTGAGCCACCAGCCAAGGGAGCTGGACCAATTACATTGTTAGGATAAATGTAGCGCCGGCTATGCATGGATTGTGGTACTTAACAGCCGGCGCGAAAAAGAAAAACCCTCCCTTCCTCCCTTCCCTTGCCTTCACTTCTCTCCAGTTCGCCTGGGCGTTTTTAAATGGAGGGGAATTTAAAAACAGATTTATGGGTCAGTTAAATATAGTAGGCAAAACTGATTCCCTAACCAACCACCCCTCCTCTGCAACTCCCTCCATCCATCCCTCCGTTGTATCAGTGCCTCCCCCCCCCCCCCCCCAGTTTTTGTCTCCTTTCCCTCCCTTTGGTCTTTTATAAAATGATATATCTCTTAAAAAGGATGGAACAGTTCCCCCAGTGGAACGCTCAAACACAAATTGACAATCCAGGCCTTGTGGTTTAATAGGCACCCTGTATCTCTCTAGCTTCCCCTCCCTTTCTTCCTTTCGTTTCTATCTCTGTCTCCCTCCCACCTTCCTCTCTCCTGTCTCTTATTCTCCTGACCAACAAGGACTTATTAAATGAAGCCTTAACTAAATCTGAGTTAATGAATTATTCTAACACCTACGATGTGATTATTGTAATTAATGGGCCACCAACGTACCTACCTTCACACCAGGTTTCCTAAATGAACATCGTGCACAGGCCTAATGTCTCTCTTTTTGACACAGATTTAAAGCTTCCCCCTGTCTGCCTTCCCTCCTCTTCAACTTACAACCCCAAATGCATTGTGGGATAGAAATCTGGGTCTGGTATTCATTTTTCTCCTCTTAGGAGAGAGAAAAAAAAATGCCCATGAGTATTTATATTATGGTTTTTAATAAAATCGGGAGCACTGAAATTAGTGTTTAAAGAATTAGAAGCATCTCAGTGGGCACATTTTTATGTTATATGCAAGTTCCTGTGGTGACGGTGACCTCGCATGATTCGCTCTCCATTTTTTTCGACAGGCTCGAGTCCATGCGATGGTATCAGGGAGTGTTTGCATTTGGATGACAAGCATCATTTGGCAATCCAAAATGTTTGCTTTAGGGGCAAAGACAATCCCTCCTCTATAGCGTTTCTATTTTGGACATGTTTTTGCTGCTTTTCCTTTAAAAAATCTTCTGGAGGAAGGGGGGGGGGGGTGGTGTTCACTAAAAATGTGTTTACCTCACCATACTGAGAGTTGTAAATGCAACGGTTAGCAGGTTTTCAGCAGCGTGCATGGAGGTGCGAATCTCCCTCCTCACCACACGCTAGCCTCCAGCGCCAACACACAGACATGTACACATACTTTATTCGCACACACACACACACACACTCACACACACGTACACACGCTGCCTGCTGCCTTCTGCTAATCCACAGCACCAGCACAATCCACTTTAAGGGCTGCGCTGCTGCAACCGCGCCAAACAGGCCACAAGTTTGGTTCCCTCTCCAAGACACACAGTTCCAGGCCATGTTTGAGATTCTGTTTCAGCAGCAAACACACGGACCAGCACTGTGCAAAGTTCTAGTACTATAAAAGCAGATAATTTGACAAAAAAAAAAAAAAAAACCTTCCTGGTGTCGGAGCTAGTTCGCGAACCTCGGCCAAGCCTTTCATCCTGAAGCCAATGTGTATGGGGCAAACATTCAGTGCGCTTTGATTTTCTAACCACTTAAGAAGATTCGGTCATGCTTAATCCAGTTTCTCAGCCGAATTTCCCTCCAAGCTGGTAATTATGGCTGAATAAAGTGTGTACTGGAAGTACTGCTGTTGTTGCTGTTGTTATAGACCCTGCACCGGTTGTAGTAACCCCCTTGTTAACCCCCAGGTAAATTGACTCCCATCCGGAGTGAAGCCATCCTCACTAGATGAGGATGGGGGGAGTTAGTGTCAGGAACGTTTGTAGTATTATCATTTTCTACATTCTTTGAAGACATCGTTGCAATATTGATATTGCACTGCGCGCGGTTTTCCTCATATAGATTGTGAATTAGAGTGCCATTTTACCTTCGTGGCCATTTATTAACATTTTGCGCTATTCCTAACTGGGTCACAACTCGTTTTCTAAGGGGAAAGCCGTAAGCAGCTGTTCTTAGCCTGAGTCTGCAATATAGTTCATTTTGCACATTTCTATTTCGGCAATAGAGAGCCACTAGGATATTAATTATACTATTAAGCAACATGTCACACCGTACTTTTTAAAACTTTTTTTCTTATTACCTTCACCAATGAGTTTATTTTTCACCAGCGTTCTGTTGTTGGTTGGTTTGTCAGCGAGATTACTGACACACTATTGAACAGGTTTCAACACCACTTGGATGGGTGTACAAAAATAAACCCCATTAACTTTTGTTGCAATCTGGATAAAGGGACAGATCCAGTAATCACGTCTTACTTTCTTTTAACAATACAAGAGTTTCTCAGGATACAATGCATGGATGTTGATGACATAAAATATGGTTTATTTAGGTGACTGGGATCTTTGAGTGAGTACAATTTGATTTGGATAAAGGGGATTGTTGAGCCTCGGCGGAGGTATGCACTCTATTAAGTGCCATTCAAGTTTATCATGATTCTGGCATTCCTCTTTCAGGCTAGTTTTGAATCGGGGTGTGCTTTAGGGCTTAGATCGGGGGACGGGCAGTCCAACAACAAGTAGAACTGATATGACTCAGAACTTTGTCCACTCGGTCTGCAGATGTTTTGCCTCACTCATCAGGTATCTCTGTTTACTCTCACTTCTCGGCTAAAAGGAGAGCTGTATAAATCGCAGACCTCAGCTCATGAAATCCTTCCACCAGATCCATTCCATGTGTTCTCTAGAAGCGTGTGCATCTTTTCTTCTGTTTTCCGAAATGCGTTAGTGGTATGATGTTGCACCGACAAACAATTGTCGCACTGTAAGTGCAACTTCAAAACTACATTTTTTTTTGTTTCAGCAAGTGCTTGTTGTAAATGGTGTTGTGTTTCCTGACTTTGAATTGAAAAAGATCCTTGCAAGCTTAATATTCATCTATTTTATTCAGGTGTTTCAGGCATTTGATTGATACCCATAGGTTACTTTCAGCTAAAGAAATTCCACAATTTCCACAGTTTGTTTGAACAGCCTTTGTCACTGATCGAATTCTTATACAACATTTTGTCCTATGCTGCAGAGTAATAACGTGTTATTTTTACATCTAAGCCCAAAGAGCATAATTTCAGCTCTGTTTTGTCTTTTATAGCAGATCTGCCAAACCAGCAGTGCTGCATCTCCCAGGTATGCTCATTGCGTAGAGATGTGAGGGGTACAGGGTTGACCCATGTGGACCCTCGGCTGGTCTGTGTGCTCTGAGCCCGCAGCAAAAAGGCAGCCCAGCACTGATGAGAATCCCTATAATTGGCCCAAACCTGCACACATGGCCTGGAGCTCCTCCACTCTACATTGCCAATGTGAGTGGAGGATACAGATGGAGAAAGTAAAGCAGAGAAAGGCAGCTGACCTGACTGAAGATGCAGCTCCATATTGGTCTCTGTGAAAAGATGTGGTTTGGGTTTAGCAGATTCTGAGTAATGGCTGGAAATGAAGCAGCTCACCTCACTTGAATAAAGTTCTTTTTTTTTTTTTTTTTCATGCAGAGTCAATCAGCTCCCAAGCAGACCTCGAAAACTCTCCCTTCCACTTCTTTGTCCAGTATCTGCTGGTATTTTTATACCTATAGTGTATTCCATATCTTTTCAGCACAATGTCGTCTATCCATCTTGATCCATGCATTGCTCCATCTCCTCATTGTCACCGTCAGTGCATGTGTGTGTATGTCTGTGTGCACGGTGCACCACTGCACGTGGGCCTGCTATCTCCCAGCCACACTTCTGGGGCTGGCAGTGGGACAGAACATCCTGAGGGCCCTAACTTTCCCCGGCTCCCAAACCCCTCCCTCCTCTCTCCCTTTCTCCGTCTGTTAGCCATCCAAGAATATGCCAGTCAGGTCCTGGGCAATCTGCATGCTGCCCTCCTGCCATCTTCCACCTACTCTCTCATCCTCTCTCTTGCTCCCTTCTCTTCTGGATACCCATTCGCACTTTTTTTTCCCTCTTTCTCTTTTCCACGCCTTCTCTTTGCATCCCTCTGTCCCACATTTTCTCTCCACGTCACCCCTCCCTCCACCTCTCTGCTCTGGCCTTTGGCAGCCACCGTAAACCCCGCTGCATGAAGTGGTGTCTGTCCGTAGCTTAGCAGCGTATGTGTGGTGACGCCCTCTGGACACGTTGGCACGCTCGCTGACAGCTTGATTTGGGCCCAGTGTAGCACAGAGTAGAAGAGTAGTATTAAAAATTTACATATCAGGGCAATAGTAAGAGGATTTTATAGGTTTATTTTGGCGAGCTGAGTTTAAAGTGAAGGTGATTGTTTAACGAAATATGTTAATTCTGGGTACAGTTTTGTCAGATTCTTATGTATGTGGTTCCTCCACCCTCAGCTGAAATAAATCAACATTTTCAATTGGGATGATTTTTACCGTCTTCTCTCAGTTTGCCACAAATGTAATGATTTTAAAAATGTGTCAGAGATACAGACAGTAAAGCAGCAGACTTAGCCAATTCTTTCTCTGTTATCTATCTTTTCTCTAACTTAAACTGTTAACAGTGACCTCAGAAATATTGTTTTAATCTTTAAAAAAAACTAAATGTACTCATTTAGTTACGCATTTATTCAGTCACATGTGCTGAAGGCAACACTGGCCATTTTCCAATGTCACTAACTGCTATGGAACGAAAAACCATCTAAAATCCAAATCTGATCTGTAAACGTAATACTGAGCTGCCTTCATCTGTTTACTACCTGTTGCTATAGCCAACGACACCAGCAGCAAATTAAGAACACGATCCAAAATGTTTGTTTTTTTGTTTTTTTTTATTAACTTTCGGTGGTGACTGCCTCAGTTTTAAGCCTCGAAAGTTGGCTTTTTAAATATTTCAGTTCCTGCAAGAGGATTTCTTGAGAACAATCCATTGTGAGTCTTTTCTATCCTCGCAGGACGGAGCAAAAATGTTTTTTAGAATAAAACACTGTTGGAGGTATGGTTGATCAGACTTCTATCTATACTTGAAATTGCAAGAAATAACCTTTCTGGTATGTATTTTTGAATTGGCCGAGGCAGTGTATAGACAATTTATTTGAATTTTTTTGGTGATTTTATCACTCTCTATGTTTCATGTGCTATTGGCCCCATAAAATGGCTGACAGATTAATGTTCCATATTTCTTCTTTTTCCTGAGAAGAATAGTAGCTTTTTAATTTGCATTTCTTGAGTGCTTATTTTCCTGTGTAATCTAAAACACATGCATTACACACACAAACTAGAGGCCACTGTTAGTGGGTGGGATGAAAGCGTGGACAGGCTGATGGGCAAATGGCCTGTTGTTATTGAATGTTATTGATTGTCCGTGTAATTTCACTGTATAAGGATTGATGTGACTTCACTGTAGGCCACATCTGCATGGTAACAAATGGGTGAGGAAACACAACAGCTACTGTAGCAGGACCTCCTTCGAAAAAAGGACTGATTAATGCAGACTCCTCCGGGGGTACGGATGGAGGGATGGATGGATGCTAAAGAGGAGAGCCTGGCAGCTAGCTCCTAATGCTACAGGGAGAGTGACGAGAGGAAGGGAGGGAGGGAGGGAGGGAGGAGAAGGAGAGAGAGAACGTCCGGGGGCAGGCATGCAGGAGCGAATACACACACACACACACACACACACACACACACACGTGGGGAGGATTTTGACTCTTTAATCTTGCCCTGTGTTGCTTTGATAAGGGAAGAAATCCCCCCCCTTGCAACGAAGATAGAGCTGTTCTCCTTTTGTCTCAAAGTTATGGGCATATTTATGCATGAGCTGTTTATTTGTGTCAGGCTTACAAATTAATTTCTCAGAGTCCTCGAAAAAATAAAGTGAGCGCCCAAGTTAAATGTGACTTTGCAGAGTTTGGAGACAAAGCAAGTCAGCGCTGATGTCTGCGTATCGATTGCATCCGTCTGTAAAGAATAGCTGCCTTGGCTGCAGCTATGTGTATTTACGTACACAAACCCACGCACACTCACAGATTCACATTCCTTTGAGTCTTTCAATCAAGTTTCCCAAGAGCAAGTGCATGCCAAACCTGCTGTAGGTCACTGGATGTCAAGTGCATCGCAGCGCTCGTTCTTCCTCCATCTCAATTTTGTTCCAAAATTAAATGCAAAAATTGGGGCAGCAACTTTGCAGAGAGAGAAAAAAAAATGACTGCTCACATGAAGGAAAAAGTCACTACCGAGCAGATCCTTCTGCTTCCCTCTCCAGCCCTCTTGCAGTAACACATGATTATCAAAGTGTTTCACTGTTGACCCATCAACAAAGAGTTACCATTCCTGTTGGCAGGCTTTCATTAAAACCCACAATTCAAAGTTTCCCCTTCTCATAACTCACAAACGCACACACACTCAGGTAGACACACATTGCACAAACATTATGTAGCTGTCAGAGGTGCGGAGCTCTGTTCTTAGGCGGCTTCCAGGCTTTGAAGTCTGTGACCTTTTGGTCTGGCTCGTCACACACCGACGCGGAACCGGACTGTCAAGTTGCCACTGCCTTCTGCCACATTCCACAGCGACTGCAACCGGGAAGCCATTTTTTTTAATTATTTCTGTGTCACTGGCATAGACGGGCCTTCTGAGAACAAAGTCATGCACTCGAGCATGCATGCACGCACTCGACTGCAAAAAGGTCCACGGCCCACACGGCAGACTTTGCATGCGATGAACAGGTGAGTAGGGCTGTTGGTTCACAAAAACAAAGAAAACTGAGATGGAGAATGGTGAACGGTGCTTTTAACAAGATACTAGATCCCTTTACGTGTCGTGTCAGAGAAAATATGTGGCCTAAATATGTAAATACAGAGCCCATAAACTATATGCAATTCTGGGTGGTCTTAAAATAGAGCTCAATAAGTGTATTAACCACATTTTCTAACAACAGAGGCTGGGGACACAATTTCTTCGTATAAACCTGTGCAACGCTATTACTCATTTTTACAGCACAATACAAACACACACACATTAACGCATTAAAAAAACAACACTGCTGCACAGGTATGCAGGTGTGTATGTGTGAGCGAGACCTTCAGACATCTGTTTATGAGTGTGTGCTGGCATTTTATGTCTCTTCGGACCGCATTTTTTTCTCTCCTTCTTCTAGACAGTTACTCATGCACTTAATTTATGGCACACCTGCAGAGTGTGGTTTTGTGTGTGCGCGTGTGTGTGTGTGCATGTGTGTGTGTGTGTGTGTGTGTGTGTGTAGGTGTAGGTGTGTGTGTGTGCGTGTGTGTGTGTGTGTTCATGTATATGGCTCTAACTGTGTGGTAACTCTCGGGCTCACAGTGGAACTGTTGATGAAGGAATGCTGCTCCCTCTGACTCACCTGATGATTTGTCTCTTACTTTGTGATCAGCGCAGCGGGAAGATCCCACACAATAGGGTGGCGATGAGCAACACAGAAAACAGCAGAGTTTTGTTTTTTTTGTTTTTTTCTCAGGTAAGAGGCAGCGATTTTAAATCTGGAAACTGTTCCCAAAATAATTCAGGCGAAAATGCAGTTTTTAAGCGAATAGTTAGTTTGTTATTAGAACACACCACAGTAGCTTCATGAAAGGTGGATGAAAGTTGAAGGATCCTGTCTCAAGACACTGATGAGTTGCTGCAAACGGAAGCTGATCAAACACACAAACATGTGAGACAACACACCCACTCACACTAACCCCCACACAGTCCTGGGCTCCTTATGAGACTTGCTGCAGAATGACGTAGTCATGCGCTAGGCCAGCATAATCACATAATCAATGACCACAGCGTTCAGTCCGCTGCCCTTTCTGAAGACAGGCACTGGTAGACGGGCAGTGGGAAAGAGCTGGGTGGGTGGGTGGTATTTAAAGTTCACGTGTGTAGAGGCTTTGAGCGCGGCCTCGGATGGACGGGCTCGCTCATTTGCATTTCTGCCTCTTTTACGCTCGCGTCTGTGTTGTGAAGCGTAGCGTTCAGAGGATCACTCCAAGTGCGCTGCCATCTTTCTTTCTCTCTCTGTCTCTCTCTCTCTCACACACACACGCACTTGCATGCTGTCTCTCTCTCTCTCTCTCCCTGCATCTGTCTTGCACTCTCTCTCTCAACTGTCAGATGTGTAAATACAAGCCATGCTTCCAGTAAAGCCTTTAGGCTAGCTGGAGTACACCCTAATTATGTGGAGTATTATTTAGAGGATGCAGTTCTTAGAACGGTTACTGTTTAATAGGCTGAGGTAAGGTATACAGATCTCCACAGGGACTATATGTTCTGGAATTAAACTAAACAAATGGAATCTGAATACTTTTATTAAAGGGACAGTTCACCCCAAAATGAAATATTCATATTTACTCTATTCATCTAGATTGTTTTGGTATGAGTTGCCGAGTTTGGGCGAAGTCTGTTTTCTCTAGGATATAATGGAACTTAGACGGCGTCCGGCTTGTGTTGCATAAAGCACCAAATAAATACATTTGAAAAACTCAAAAGCAACGTCTCTTTCATGGAATCATGACCCGGTGGCCAGTCTTATGAAGGAACACATTTTCCATGCTGTATCACCGCACAGATGGAGGCATGCATTTACTAATGGTCGAGGCGAATGAAGATAATGAAGATAACTGAGCTAGCAACAAAACAGCTCAGCCGAGGAGTGCACCACCAATGTTTACATACCACATTGTAACGAACGTGAACCTCTCGTCCGTGAGTAGATGCACACTTCCTGCTGCACGCTTATACGGTTATCAGGTGCAGTGTAAAATAGTTCCAAGGTCTGTGGAATATCTTGACTCAGACTCAGTCATGACAGTCATTTTTTGTTTTTTTTATATATATATTTTTTTTTATATTCGGATGAACTGTCCCTTTAATACTCAGTTTTAACCCATGAAAGTTCAAGGGAAATTAACCTCCTAAATTCTGATTAGACTTCTGGGATCAAAACCACATTTGAAGCTAAAATCTGCTGTTGAAGACAATAACTAATCATTATACATCATAAAAGACTCGATCACAATGTAAAAATATTTTTCAAGCTGTTGGGCCTTCTTCACAATTGGATCACCATCTCAATAGTCTTCATGTGTATAAAATCATCAGATTTGACCTCTGTAGCCCCAATTCTAAAAAATAGTTAATCTAATTCTGAATATGAAACAACACGCTTACCAGTTTGAACATGAAATACTTTGCTTCAATATAGGTCAAAATGGATTTGCATTCTGTCTTTTTTTTGGGGGGGGGGGGGGGGAATCTGGCTTGTACAACCCAAGTCAAGTCTGTTTTATTATCATAGCCCAATATCAAAAGTCAGCAAGTTGCCTAAATTGGTTCACAAATCTATACAACAATCAACAAAAGCTAAACTAGACCACTTCCTCACCACACCCCATCTCAGGCGATGTGTAAAGTTAGCATGATGGAATCCCTATAAAAGTCCCTGGTGGAAAGTCAGAATGCCTGATATCTTGCGTCATGATTTATACCCGAGTCAGACTGTTGTTATTTTTGAGTGCTGATGGTGTGGAAGGTATGTGCTGTAACTTTATTTATATTTTCATTTGACAAAATAGCAGTTTTAGGTTTCATACTTTAAAAAAAAAAATGTGTTCAAGATAAAGGCTTAGATAATAAAAATGGAAGTGTTTGCTGTTATGTCTGCTCACCGTCTGCAGAAATTAAACCATGTGTTTGTGATCAGCGGCAACACATGGCACGAGCGTGGGATCCTGGGAAAGAAAGGGGAAAAGAGACGAGGGACCCTACATCCTGGGTCGGGAAGGAAAAGGAGAAAGGACTGAGATGACAAAACAGATCCCATCTTTATTAGCAGGGCTCGGACCGCGGGCTTATGTGTCCTTTTGAGCTCAGGTCCAGAGATTATTAAGGAAATGCACATTTCTCACTCTCAGATGTAGCTTTGCAATGATTTCCATCCCCACTGTCTCACGAGGCGGCGACAACATTAAAATACCTGAAAGGGATCAGCGGTAAAAATGGCTATCGGGTGGTGACAGTCGGGAGTAGCGGCGGAGCGACTACTGCAGGCCCCTGCAGCCATGTGACAGTGATGTGATCTAGTTTAAACAACAGCTGTTTGTGATTCCAGGGGAAATTAGGAGCAAGATTCCCCTTGAGATGACAGCAGCTCACTACTCCAGTTATCTAAATGAGGTGTCTCCACGTCTCAGGCGCGCTCACCTTGTGAAAACACACTACCTTCTTCTGGTCTCTGATGTGTGATGCTGTTACATCACTCCGTCTCTCGCACTCTCTTTTTGTCTTTGTCTCTCCCCTGGATGGGAACACAAACGTACTCTTCTTTCTCGCTCTTTTGGCTTCTTTCCACCAAGCTTCTCTCTTTTATCTTATATCATGTTCTCACAGAGTCCCTTCAGGTTGCATGAATAACACCTGTTGTCATGCGTGTGTGTGCTTGTGTGCATGAAGCCATCCTCCTGCCTGCCTGCCTGCCTGCCTGCCTTGGTGCTGTATTGAAATGATTAGTGAGCCATTTTTTATGGCGCTTGCCTGCTTTCTGGGCATGTGAATACTTGCTCAGGACTTATACCACACTCCTCTCCATCCCCCAGCCTTACCCTCTGGCTATCCCTGCCCCTTCCCATAAAAAATGATGCAATAGAACTGAATTAAAGAGGCTGAGATAATCTGTAAATGTAGCGGTATTGTGCCCCCTATAAATTCCTTTAGATTACTAAGTATGTTTAATGCAAGTCTGCTGCTTTGTGTCACAGTTAACCCTTGTGGAACTGTTTGTATAGCAGGAACCTTGAGATGTTTCTGCATGGAAAGGTAATAATGAACATCTGAATACTTGAGGTGCTGCTGGCAGAATGTTAAATATTGGCAATATACTGTGCGTTCCCTTGCATTTCAGTACGTGTTCAGTACATCAGCTTTAGCGTGAAAGGTTCATGATCACAAATACTAGTTGTACAATAGCTAATGTTTCTGATAGCATAAAAGCTCAAATTCATGGAGTCTTACGTTGATTCTTTTCCTTTTAAGTGATATAAAAAAACTGACAAGCCTTTGGAGTGGCATATGGATTCTAAATGCTATTGGCTGTTTTCAGGAAACCACATAAAGAATCTCTGGATTCCAAATTTGACTAGCGCTGACCTTTAAACACTCTCACTGCACCAGTGTTTTCGGGAAAACCGACTAACCCATGAAACCCTAGAGAGGTCCCAGCCTCCCCGCTTCTCTCTCACATGTCTTTTACCAGGTCATATTGTTGCTGTTCTGTGTTAAGTGCTCATAGCAGCCAACACATGGGTGCGTTTAATTAAAGTTATATAGCCGCCATAAATGGAGTTGCCATTATGGATAAGGAACCTTTATGGGAACTTAAAAAATTAAGCAGGTTCTTTGAAGTAGGAACCACATCATGGCCTAGGAATAGTAAAAGTTGTGGAGGAAAATGCATTCAAATGATATTTACTTTTTTCCATAAAACACCTGGGTTTGATGTCAAACTTTATTGTCCTAGTAGAAGTATTAATTGGTTATTTTAAAAAGATTATATAGGCCAACTTAAGAGTTTTATAAACTAGAGAGCACATTGGCAGCATATGTACGTGTCTTGATGTATGGGAGTGGGACAAGGTGCAACACTGCTAAATGGAAACACAGCCTGGAATACTTTGGGCTCAGTCACTCGAGCTTATGGGAAGATGCTGTAAAATCCAAACCCTGTGTCTGGTTTGGTAATACTTCCTTGTTAAAGGCCTATGTCAACTGTTTGAGCCTCAGCATTACAGAGCTGAGATTGTGTAATCCAGCAGTGAAACGTAAAAGATTTCTCTTTATGCAGATGATGTCTTACTGTTTAATCAACAGCTAGATTCGAAGATTTGCATGCCAACACACAAAACATGAAATATCGAGCGCATGCCAAACTGTAAGGGATGCCACACTAAGACACCCTTATCCTCGAGATAAAGACAATGTGAGAAAAAATAACATCTGCGCGAGCATTTCACTGAGCTGTGATTCTTGCAGTGTGCGCTTAGAGCTAAAGGCTTTGTTGTCAAGTTCTAGCCACAAAAATAACTCCTCGCACCAGACTGCACATTGGCCACCAGTACTCCCACAAATATGCACTCATTCATCAAATCAATGCATTCCCCTCCCATTCACAGAGATCTCCTCCAGCAGAGAACAGCACAGCACAGCGCAGCAGCAAGCTAGACATGTCTGTTGGAGACTTCACAATGGTTCAGCAAGCAAACATACTTCCCTTAAGGCCCTTGGGACAAACACAGCATCAAGCGGAGGGACTCCAGGAGTGGTTGCTGCTGCCTTTTTTTTTTTTCTTCTTTGTGTGTCCATATGTGTGTATTTCTCAGTGTACATTGTGTGTTTACGAGTGTGTCACTGCACTGTTGCAAATGTATGTTTCCCGACCAGTAGATCATCGTCCAGATCAAATTTGTAATCATACCAATGCAGGATTACTCAGTACTATTATTAGCCTCGGCTTCGGGTAAAATGAAAAATATTTTGGGCTTCACTTGTTTTCCATCTCTAGAAAACTTAATGCACGTCAGTTATGTAATAGACTGCAGCCAAGGCACAGTGAAGGAATGAAACACACGATACTTGTTTTGGAGGAAAGGCGTCACCACGGGGATGGCTGAATGAAGAGATTCTATCCTAAGGCGATCTTGGATGTATTAATGAGATTGTAGCTGTGAAAAATGAAATAGAACAGATGAGAAGATTTTACATTTATTTTTGAAATATTTAACTTTTTTTATAGCCTTTGCTGATCTGTCTTCACTTAAACTACCAACTCCTGTGGGCATCAATTATCTTTTTCTTGTTGATAACTAATCATTAATTATGTAATGCACTGTAGCCGTAGCTTACAGAAGGGAAGGGAAGCAGACTTCACTTTGGGCACAATGATAGTCAGACATATTTTGCAATCAAATCCGAGTTAATTTAATGGGATATCGTTTTGGCAATGTTTTTGGTCCTGAATCTAAAATTGCTCTTTCAGTGCAGAGGACATACAGCTATGTATGGGTTGGCATGAATCACTGAGCAGTGGAGTGGAGGGTGAGAGGTGGGGGGTCCACCCAGGGTTGGTATACCACACTGGGCCTGTCGGAGAAAGTGGGAGGGGTGCCCATTTTTCACCTTCCCCAGAATGGCACCTTCCAAAGTGGATCCCCTGTCTACCCGTTCCCCAGGCCCCAGATAAGAAGCTCATCCGTCATCCACTGGGGCCGCATTAAATTTTAACTCTGGTTACCGAGTGTGGCCATTCAAACTTTTATCTCAAACCTTCTTTATCTTCTTTTCATTAAGTTCTCAAGCACTAATAGCCCTGCGAGTCTCCGCCGGGGTAAGGATGATGTTCTGAATAATGAAAGCTCATTATTTCTCCACAGAATGCTTGTTAATTCAAATGATGATATTAAAACTATAGTAGCCCTCAGCAGTCGGGTGATTTCTAGCATACTTTATCATGTATCAATATATACTCTGTTTGTCAAAACTGCCCCGAGCCTGGGCTGACATTCTCCTCCCGAGGAGTGGAGTGCTTCAGCCGGGCCTGCAATACTCTAAGGTGACAACTGGCAGAGTTTGTGCCTTTAGGAAAGTGGGGAGGAAGGGGGGGAGGGATGAAGGCAGTGATGGGGAGAAGGATGAAACTCAAAGAGCAGTCATTGTGCTCCCATGTCTATTCGACGTTTTTCCATCATGCACACACGACTCCCTCCCCACTCCTCCTCTCCCCCCCTCCCCCTCTTCCTCCTCCTCCCATGCACACCCATGCACGAATACACTCACATCTGTCATCCTCATCTGTCTTGCCTGATGTGTGCACGTCAGCAGACATTTGCACATATTCACTCAAATTCATGCGCACATACACAAGAGCTCGCATGGACACGCACACAAACACCCATGGCCGTTAACCTTTAAATGCAACACTCTTGTATTTTATCTTCAAGACATGACTTATGCTTAGGGATGTTGGTGTAATGATTTTGAATGAATTTTGATATCATTTCTTTTTTCTTTTTTTTCTAGATTGATCATAATTCCTTTTTCATGGACTGTTTCTACAATCATAAGTGCAGCTCCTACAGTGTTTGATGTTCGAATAGCTTGTTGATCTGTAAACACCCCGGTCTGAAAATGCTTTTAATTTTAATTACAGAATTCAAGTGGAAGGAGTTTTTAAAACGTATAAAGTTAGAGAAATACTCTAACACTCTCTAATGATATTGTGCCTATACTCTATAACCAATGTGGCTGTCACATACGACATAAAATTATATTATTCTCTGAAAAGAATCTCACACAGTGAAGACTGTGAATCTGACCTTTACTGGAAAAAATGTATTTGCCTCACTCCACATAAGCCTGTTGCTTTAAAACAAAAAAAAAACACCTGTCTTTGTAGATGGCCTCTGTTTTAAGGCAACCTCTAAACCAAATAGCAGATAACATACATTTAAATTTGATCAAGAGTGGAGAGAAAAAAATGAATGAGTCAAGTGATAAAATTCCACCGTGGATCTCACAGCTCTAAATATATCCCTCTTATTCCATTACCTGAAGCGCAGCATTTATGTTTTGGCAACTCCTAAAAAAATGCCTGTGGTTCTTTGCTTGAAATGCATATCTTGGGGGAGAATGTGATGACAATATGTTTGAAATAGTGTGGAGGGCATATTTATTCTGGATTCCTCGAGAGAACAAAACCAGAGGAGAGGAGGGAGGAGAGCGGCGCATTCAAAAGGGCCCTGGGTGCCGTAGATGACACACTTTGATAGGTGTGCTCCTGGACACGTCTTGTTATCACCGGGCCAGATGCAAGCCAAAGAATACATCGTGTGTTTGTGTGTGTACACAGTATATTTTTCACAGATAAATCGTGTGCATATGCATGTGTGCGCAAGCTCATTTGTGTTTATGCTTCGTAAGGACAGAAGGGTGGACATGTGAGCGTTAGGAGTCAAGGAGCCAGGCAGTCACACAGCAGACCACATCATGACAACAAGCCACACAGGCCCGACTGGTTGGTTCACACCACTGTTGCCTGCCATACGCCCCTTGGCTCACCCAGCCGACTATCTGTAAGCTTCTGCTCCCGGCGTCAGGTTTCAAAAGGCGAAGCCTCCGGCACAATGTCACTAAGCCCCAGGCCCCCGCAGGCCTCGAGTGGTTCTCACATCTGCGCAGCATGCATACACACACTCATATAAATCTGTGCATACATGGAGGTAAAACCTACCTGCCCAGTGAGGGGAAAGGATTCCTGCAAGATTCCTCAGTAATTTGGTGTTTGTGTTGTTTAAGGAAGAAAGTGGGTGGAGGAGAGTGAATGAAGAGGTCAAAGGTCAGGCGTCAGAGGTGGTTAAATTCAGGTTAGACTTCATGATTGAAAGTTTACTGGTTACATACACAGGGGGGTTGGGGGGGTAGCATTTATGAGATGTTTTTACTCGACTTACCTGCTGAGACTGCTCTGTCAGAGCTATACTGTATATCAGCTGTTGGTAATGAGAAAAATGCTTCTCTTACATTAAGATATACTATTTTGCTGAAATAATACATCTGTCTCATATCTTTATTGAAAATAAAATAATGGCCTTGTGTCATTTTCTTTCCATCTGTTTTTTTTTTTGTTATCTCTCTTTATGCCCCTGTCCTTTTCCTTGAAAGGCTTTTAAAGGAGCGTAGTGAGTACTGAGAGAGTGGCAGGCAGCCAAGGACAGTGGACCTGGGGGGTAGACGGCATTAGCCAGGAATTAGACACACTCGCGCTCAGACTAGCACACTGGCCATCACTACTGCTCTATTGGCCCCTTGGTTAGTCCACAGTGTAGCCTGTGTGTGTGTGTGTGTATGTGTGTTTGTGTGTGATCTAGTAAACACTGCCAGTTGCCAGTGGTGTTTCAGAGCTCCCAGTATCTGGCCAGTCTCGACAAGCACAACCCATCGCAGCACCACAGCCTCAGCCTATGATGCAGTTTTCCACCTGGGTGAAGAGATGTTTCTTGAGATTAGCAGAGGTCTGACTTGTCGACACACACACACACACACGGACGGAATATACTTGAGCAACAGAGCCAGGAACTGTTTGTGCAATTGTCTTGTTTCATCCTGATACAGCAAGCTGTCGAAGGCTTTCAAAATATGAGCTACGTCCTCTAAAAGAAAAAAGAAAAAAGAAAAAAAAAAGGTGACTCACTTGACATACCTTATGCTTCATCTAATCTAATGTCTGTAGTCATGCAGGTAATATTTGAAGTTTCTCGGGTGTCAAAATAAATCACCCTTTAAGTCATTTGACCTCATTCAACTTTTTGTGCAAGCACGTCTTTATAATATATGACTCTAACGCACACTAGTAATTAACTTAAGTCTGAAAAGGTGTTGAAAACATTGAGGTATAGATAGAGGATGTATGCAAATCCCTGTCGGCTATTTGCGAGCTGTTCCCCTGATGAAGGATCACACTATAGCACATAAAATACACACTTTTTTTAACAGTTGTTTGTGGTGTTTAATTTATATTTCCATTGGCTCATAATCTGGTTAGAAAAGCCATTGCAGACCTCAGCTCCCCCCTCTCTCCTCCCTGCCTTTTCTTCCCTCCCTCCATATAGTATACAGTGCGAGTGAAACAGTGTGGAAACTGTTGTCCTACCTGATAATGGATTTGGTGGCCCCCCTGCAGGCATGCACCATTGGCAGATACTGAATACCACTGTGAGATCAATGGGAGAAGGGGAGGACAGAAAGGGAGGGAGTTGCGGAGGGAGGGAGCGAAAGAAGATGAAGAAGGGATGGGGCGGATAAAAAAAAACAGAAATCCCGTGGCTTCTCCTGTTTGCGAGCGGGGTAGGGTAAAGCCGCCGCCGTAATCTGTTGTCAAGACACAAGGCCGCTGTAATGTCTTCCATCAGCAAGTGGATTATGTGCAGGGGAATTGTAATTTACACCAGCTTCACTTTTATGTGTCGCTCGGCTTAAAACTTAATAGCATTTAGCTCAACAATAGCCCAGCCACATCGCACCCGGTCTGCGGCGCACCAATCTACAAGTGAGGTGCCATTGAAGTGCAGTTGTCCCGAACCTGAGACAATAGGGTGTTCCCACTGAGCTAATTAGCCGACGCCTGCCTATCTCCACGCCACACATGTCCATTGTTGCTGTCGCTGCACGAATCTCTACCCCACTGTATCTGCACAGACTATTGTCTGCTCAGGTTCTCTTCAATAATCCTATGTAACGCCTGCATGTTTTGTCTTTAGCTCGCTAGGATCTGAGTCCTGAAGTGACATGACCAGATATGGTTTTATACCCGATGTTCGATTTTCCTCCAAATTCCTCCGTTTTGCCTTTTGTCTCAGGGGAATTAAAGGCCTTAAGAGGTAAAGCCTCATGTTCAAAACTTAAAGTTATTGAGATTAACCTTCAAGGAATATGCCGAATTATGTTTTTTAAAATAAGACTGAGGCATATCTCAAAGCCATGTCTGGAAGATTATCTTAAAAGACGCAGAAGAAAAACCCTGTTTTGAATCGAAACAGCGAGCTATATATACAAAGTGTTTCTATGTGACCCAGACAAGATGTAGGTCACCCTCTTAAATATAGCAACAATTTGGAGGGCAAGTCTGTTATTTTGAACATCCAATACTCTGTGTCAGACTCTTGGCTGGGAAAATTAGTCGTGAGATCGTTAAAACTGCAGTTTCCAGGATGCCGGGATTCCAGAAGCACTTCTAGAGTAGCGGAGGGGGAGAGTCAAGCGAGAGAAAGTCAAGCCTACCTCAGATATTTTCCCAAGCTATGTTGCCCTTGGGGAAGGCAGGTGTGATGTTGCAAGGTGTCCTCTGTTCTGAGAGGTGGGTGCAGGGAATTATTAGGAATCAGTTGGGGGTGGGTGTTTAGAAACACAGATAATCTGTAATGTGAGTTATGCAGCGGGGAGAGAGCGTGAAAAACAGCTGCTTCTAGCCAGCTACAGACAAACTCCGTCAATCATAATGAAATCTAACTTCTTCCTGACATTTCACTGCCAAAAATACTTCATACTTTGTTTATCTGCTAGAGGAGCCACTTACATGCAAACCAGGGGCCACCCAATGGGAAACAGAAACAAAAATATAATATTTCTCGCAGCAGTGACATCAGCCACAGACAGCAACTTGGCTGGCCAGTAATAAAGCTGACCCCCCCCCCCAAAACTATGATGTAATGAGAAAGAAATTACAGGGACACCTAAACATATCACAGTCTACTATACACTATGCGTATCACATCTGTGGTTTGGACTTCTTGTTGCTCTGCACGGCTGGGGGAACAGAGGTTTGAGGCCGTCGCCTAGAAATTATGTTTATTTCATACTCATATTTTTTTAACCAATTCTGATGTAGGGAGAAACATAATCGCTGTCTGGAATGTTTTCACAGGTAATGTTTTTTAGAGTGAGAATCGCTACCACACACTCAACACTCACTCGAATTGAGGCGGTCAAGGCTTTAACTCATGGGATCCGAACTCTGTATAAGTCTTCCGTGTGTTGTTGGCTTTGGAAAAGGTAGAGAACAGATCTTGGTTTCAGCTACATATTAATAAAGTAAACATGTCACATCTCATGCTTCAAGTCACTACAAACCTTTCCTGTGTAAAGCCGAGACCACAGTATTTTCCTGTTGCTTCCTTTTGACATTTTGTGTCTTGCTAGATTAAAGCTGCTCTAAGTGACATTTTTTTCATTAAGAAAGTATTAAATAGCTCCATTTTCTATCTCAGGTGTAATCACATGTATCTCCCTCTCCTTGTTCATGCAGTGAAAGAGAAAAAGACACTTTCTGGTATCCCTGCACACTTTATCCAATCAGGAGAGAGAACGTGCAGGGAGCGGGATCATCCTGTTTGCTGCTATGTCTGGTGTTTACCACTGTGCATTAATGCGGTGTCGTTGAGAGGACAGGAATTACAGGAAATTAGCTAAAATAGTTGGGAGTGAGACTGAACAATAACTGAATTGTTAATTAACATTTCCTCATTATGATGGTAGGAGAGGCATTGCATACTCCCTTAACCATGTTTCCAAATGCAAATCAGTGATATATATGACATGATAGTAGACAGGGATTACAAATCATACCTTAAGATTTTCAGGTGGAACCTGGGCTGACCTGTGGAAGTTTAAAGGTGACCCTTACCACACTCGACCACTTCTGTTTAAAAAAACAGTCAGTGATATAGCAACAACTGAAACTTTTCTTAAATTCTCACATATTCCCTCCAGTCATGTTTTAAGACATATATACACGTAGTATGCTTGAAACAATAACATACTGTTTGTCTGAGAAGTTTTTTCCACAACAAAGTATAACTCCACATTAAAATCCTTTAAAGGGCATGCCCTCCATCTCCCTCATTGGCAATTTACTTCACGCCTGTTTACAGTGAATATCGGAGCAGGATTGGCTTCCAAACCACTTGTGTGATGTCACAAATCATGCCGGTAGGCCCGCCTCTTCAAGTCAGAAGCACAGAGGTCATTTGCACTCTCAGCAGGTGAATGTAAAAAACAGCCTTCTCTTGACAAACTGTGCACTTCTATCATTCCACACAGTGAAGCTCAAACATTCGACTGTAGGAACGGGAGGGGGACTTCAAGCATATTTCAACATGGTGATTCATGAAAATGACAAATTTGATACAATCCAAGAATCAGAACAATACATGAATCAGATTGTAGATTGAGTTTTTAATTGGTGGTAAGCATTGCAATATATTGTATACACATGATGTAATACAGCGTGCAGTGTGTAGTTGGAAGGTTGTCTGTACATGTAGCCAGGTAAAGGCTCTATACCATCCCTATTCGCTTCAGACCCCCCTCCTGCCACACCCAGATCTTAATATACTCTAAAGGTATATGAGGCGAATAAGTGCAGTCTTGAATAAGTAAAACTCCATTCCAGCACTCTGCTCTATTATTAATACCGAGCAGGCTGATCTTTGATTAAGCTACTCAAGTGTTCTTCCTGTGTGGGATTTTGATTAAGACTGAGCTGTGTCTTGGAGCAGGAGAAAATGGCGGCTCTTTCTTCTCTATCCAATCTGCGTTTCTGCATGCGTCCGTCCCTGGGCTTTCTCATTTTTCCGCCCAAAATTTTCGACTCGTTCTCAAACGGCCATCTCTCTGTCTTCTTCTCTCGCAGTGACAGTGAATCAAACAGATAACATACACATTGCGTAAGGCACAACCATTCATCATTTGTCACCTGTCACTTCATCAACTATGAGTTCTCTTGAATTTTTTCTTTTCTTTTTTTTTTGCAATCCTACCACTACGAGCCGCCTAAAGATAAAAGCATTAGCTGCAATAATTCCACATCACACATCAGTCATCTAGGTGCATTTCTCAGTAAATTCTGATCCTTTAGTACATACAGTGGAACTCATAAACAGGCCCTTTCATCAGCTGCCACTGGATTTGTCAGTTCATTCTGGTATGCATTCAAATTTTGAAGTGACAGGTTAATGAACATGATTGCATAACCAAACTGGTGTAGCGTGTTTCAACGTCTGTCACATTCAGACAAAGAAAATGACCATTGCGTGCAAGGATCACTGAGTTAAATTTACCTGTCTGACAGTGTGATGTTTCACAGGGACTGTACTTCAGAAGAGGCAGCAGGGTGTTTTTTCTTATAAATCCAACGGTGATGCATCAGCAAACACTGTATGTCGGCCGTTTAACTGGAAAACGGAAACCCTAAGACAAACAGTTCAGTTTTGTGAGCAAGCAGGCTGAAAAAAAGATTTTTCTGGAGATAGGGTCAAACCCAAACAACATACAGCACATGTGCCTCCGGAGGAACTGTATACTATAATTAACAATGCATGTCTTATCTGTATGTAGCAGGAAAGTGAAAACTCAAAAAATATGCTTGCTAGTTAGCATCTGTATGTCCGCACAGACACATAGGCTATCATGAAATAAGTGAATTATGCTCCCCCGTCCCGTGGCCAACACTAGGCTTTGCTGGAAAAACAGCGCACATGCTTGGTAAATCTTCCCTGTAAAATAAAAAAAAAAGAGTTTTATCTAAGCATTCAGCCTGAACAGTAGAAGCTCACTGATCTTTACATGATGGCACAGAGGAAGAGGAAAAGGCTTCTATGTGCATGAGTCTCTTATTTGTGCTTAGAAAGCAAGCGTATCAATGTTTCCCTACGAGCGCAGTTTTTTCTTCAGCTGTGATGCCAAGGTCTCTCAACGTTCATCGCTGCATCTGTCGTTAATTTGAACGCCCTGTTTGTCACACTGAACCTCCAGATCAATCCCCTCCTTATGCATTACATGCAACGCACATACACACACACACACACACGCAATACGGAAGCACAACTGGGGAGAGATGTCACTTGTCTTCCAAAGTCTTTTTTCCTTTTCCTCGAGGTGCTTTGAACAACATCTCAGTGTGCCTCTGCTCTCCTTCTATCCACTCTCACCCCGTTTTTTTCCCATGATCCTTTTATGAACACCTCCTCATGCAAAGCTTCCCTCTCCACTTGGGGCTACTTCTGTTCCATTATGCATGGTGGCGGGATTAAAACTGTAGACGCGATGGCTTCCCCCTTTCCGTGTCACATGCAGGCACCAGGCGGCCAATGGCGTGCGAGCGTGACACGCAACAGGGCGCCCCGCTTGGCCACCCACACATCTAGGGGAGTGGGGAGTATGTGTGAGGAGCACGGTATCAAACGGGGAACATCTGTGGCCACTGGGCTGTGGAGACCGGGGACAATGGTGGCCCCGGGGCAGCCGCAGAGCCCTGGCCCGTGCCGCAAAGGCTAGACACAGGCTAGAGAGCCAACCGTACACACACGCACTCTAAGGGGTGGGTAGACACACACATCCAATTTTAACAAGCTGGTGCAAGCTAAAGCCTGAAATACACACACAGGACTTGCTTATGGCAAAACCAAAAGGCCTGAAACATGTTCATGGATAATCTGCAGAAAAAAGGGAAAGATAGAACAAAAATTCATCTGCCAGAAATGACTTTTAATTGGCAAAACGAATACAGAATATGCCACCCTACCCTCTTCAGTGCTGGTTGTGCAATATCTGCCAGGATGTGAAGTAGGACCTGAGTGTGCAGCGTCCAGCAGGGACAAATCCAAGATCAGGCCTCAGCCATCCTCACCACCACCACCACCACCTTCACATCACCCCCCCTGTATTTACTATCCGAGGCATAGCCATCTTTATTATTTTCAACAGCCATGTGATTCCATTTAATGCTTCCTGTCCCGTCCTAATACTATGTAGAAAGATGAACTGAGTCACTCATTGCCACGCTAGTAAGAGCAGAGAGGTAAGTGATTCTCTATAAGCTCCCCGCAGAGACACATCAGTGCCGTTTATTCCTGCAAGCAGAGATGATAACGCGTGCACACGCACATATTAGTGCTATGATACACACACGCAAACAGTCACACACCATTTGAATAACATATTCCACAGCTGCTGCGGCTCTCAATGGCCTCCCATGTGGCTTTTGTGTGTTGACATGTGTGAAAAGTGTGGGCACGGAAATAGACACAGACGCATGCAGACACAGACACACACACAAACACACACACAACAGATTTCCGTACAGTACAGTAGTGCGGTGATGTCACCTTGTAGAAAAAAAGCCCACTCCACCTTGTCATGTTGTGATATCACATTTCTGCAATCAAATGCCCACTGACATGAAATATGATGTGGGGGCAGTCGGTGTTTATGTGTGTGTGTATATGTGTGTGTGTGGACCCAGGTGCGTAGAGCTCCCATTGGGGATCTGTAGGCAGGTGGTGCTCCATCTCACTCTACCAGGTCCCCAGTGTGTATACAAACACGTAAACACACCTGCGTAGCACAAGCAGTAGCTGGAGACGTGCCATGAGTGACAGTATATTGCTTTACAGCGTTTGCGTCATGTGGACATCTTATCCTATGCTACTTTCGGTCGCTGAGGAAATATGGTAGATTCTGGCCCGACCTTCAATGCCTCATGTTCCAACTGACGTGATGTGGTCTACATTGCAAAGCAATTGCAGTTTGGTTTAGGTTTAGACAGCAAAACTACTCGGCTAGGTTTAAGCATGAATTTTACCAGATTGGATTTTAGAAAGAGATTATGGTTTCCATTGAAATAAATGTGATGTAAGTTGAATACGTTAATTTAAGTCCAAAAAAGTTGATATTGAGCTTGGGTTTCACACAGGACTAGAAAAACAGGTTCTTGGGTGAAAGTCCCGTGGTTGACCATCATGGGACCTTATTTCAGAAAAAAATATGTATGGTAGTTTTTATCCCCTTTGAATTGTGGCATGAATCACTGTACGCTAAGTTGCACTTCGCCCTAAAACTAATGACATATAAGACAACAAAAATGCATAATTAGAAAGACTACACAGTCAACAGTTGTACAAGTGACGATGTCACCAAAACCCATAACTGAAACCTTGTATTCTGTATATACCTCGTCCCGTATATTAGCTCACTAACAGAACTGATTGACTTTCATTTCATCTAAGTGCAGCTGTCAATATGGCGAGATTTATTGTGAACACTACTGGTTGGTGTTGGTGACTTACACTGAGCTAGATGATGCATGTTTTGCAGAAAACTTAATCGTGCTTTACTATCGTTCCAGTAAACTGTGACTTTCTTGAAGTGCAAAATTATCTCTTTAATAGACTCACATCATATGTGAATTTCACAGCACAATTCAAATGGGATAAAAGTGTATTTGGTCTTCTCATTGACTAATGTATAATTTTGTTCCCATGGGGCACATCTGAAGGGGCGGGACTCTGCCTCACTATGCTCTTTCACCTGAAATCTTATTCTCTATGACAATGAAATGACCCATTAATGCAGTGTACGAGGTGGAAGAAATAATCTCTAGTACTCCCCTTGTTCACAGGTTGCTGTGTATTGGGTGTTGAGGAAGAATATGCTCAAGGGGCTCATGGGGCGACTATTTCGAGGATCAACAGAGAAAAGCAGGCGGGCATAAATGCGGAGGTAAGTGTTATGTAGTGCCTCCTTCTGAGCCATTATGAATCGCCCGCAGAACATGATATTGAAAGGCAGAAAAGAGTACCAGCAGCTTGCAAGAAGTTCTGGCGTGCAAGTTATTGCACACCGAAGAGTGAAATGCAAAAGCACCGGCAAACTTAAAGTACTGTGCCAAAAAATCACAACTCAAACAGCATTAAAAGACATGCGAAAAAAGACCTATGCATTGTGATAACACGCAAGACTACTTGTCAATTGGCATGTTATCCATGTGACGTTTGGTGACACCAGGCTGCGTGTTCAGCTTGTTTGATTCACCAGAATGAATTCAAGGTTTTACCAAGATTACTTAAAGTTATTTTAAAAATCAGACGTAAGGTTGCAGGCTATCATTTCTTTGAGTCTATCATTCAACCGAAAATCTAAAATGTGCGGCAAGTAAAATGATTATCTCGGAATGTGTCAACCGAAGACATTTGTGCTATCAATCACTTTGCAAGGGTAGATGTCACGCTTTTCAGGCGGCTGAGACCTTAGCTGTGGAATACACTGCTCCCCGAGATATCCTGCGCCGCACTTTTGTCTGATTAACTTGTAATTCACCTCCTTATTTTTCTTCCCTTTTCTCACGCTTTAAACGACTGAACCCTCTCACCACTCAGAGCTATGTGTTATTATTAGCCGTATACCACCACAGTTTGACAGGGTGATTCATTTCACTCGGAGACAACAACACTGGCTGCAAATCACGCATCCTGTTTGAGTTTTGGATTTCACACACCGTCCTTAATTACACAGACGCATACAAACACACATAATCAGAGATGCACAAATACATTTTCTACACACACACAGAGACACACACACCCTTTTCACACACAGCACAGTCATTCAGAGGCTTTTTGACAAGTGATTCCTTCCTGTATCGGCTAGCCTCCGGAAAAGGAATAATCATCGAGATAACTGTGGGAAGGTAACCACAATGACAGATATGGGAAGGCTTTGGTTGCTGGTCAGAGAAGAAAAAACCTCAAAGTCAATCAGAAGGGGATAACTGCGGGCCATGTTGTGGGTTGATGCACACAGCTTGATTTTGTGTCAGTATTAGTTTTCAATTCGTGAACGGGGGATTTAGCAAAATTGACAGCCTTGTGAAGCATTCACGTGGTGACATCTTGACTGAAACTGTATACTGAGCATCACAAAAAACACAATGGTGTTTTAAAGAATGCACCAAAGTGGAGAATTAGTGTTTCTTGTGAACCTGTTGAAACGCAGCCGTTACTTGGAAGAGTCCCCCTTTGGGTGCTGCAAGTAAATTAAAGTCAAACAGAAGTTTCAGTTTCCAATCTTAACTGTAATGATACAGAAGCTATCGTGCACATCCTTCCATCTTTTTAAAGAGGGGAAAACAGTCTTTGGACACATCTGTCGAAACAGTTTCTAAATTTTAGGCCAAAAGGTGTGAAACTGACTTTTGTTCCAACAGCCAATTATTCCAAAACCCCAAAAGTCTGAAAATTGTCCCAGTGGACCTAAAAGCACATTTATCCAACAGTCTGTTATCCCAAAAACAGGCCCATTGTTCCAAAAATATACACTCCCTGAAGTTTTCAGGCCTATTATCTTTAAAACCTATTTCCGACTGGACAGAAAAAAACCCAGATAACACCTGGCTTTTGTCTTCAATGTTAATACCTACAATCAGTCTTGAAAACAAAACCCGGGTTGAAGTGATCATTTTTGCCCCTTGTTAAGTGCGATGTTATGATGGGGGTTGAAGTTAGCTTACAGGATTATTTGTCTCTGCTAATTTTAGTTTCAGTTCATCTGCTTTTGAAAAGCCTGCATAAACGCCCATTTTGGTGGTAAACATGTGGTTAACATTGTGAAACGGTTGCAGGCTAGTTAGGTTTGGCATCAAAAGCATTGGGTTAGGAAAAGATCATGGTTTGAGCTAAAATAAGCACGTTATTCCCATCAGTTAAGTAACACATGTACGTTGTTGATGATACCAGAATGGGTATTATCGCAGCAATGGGAAGACAGCGGAGCAATTTGGTGTTTGTTTTGGGAATAACGGGCCATTGGAGAAATGGGTTTTCAGTCCCGTGGGGTATTTTTTGGACTGTTAGGGTTTAGGATTAGGAATAATGGAAAAATAACATTTGAGGGCCTAGTAGCACACAACATCTGCTGAGTGGGACATAACTTTTAAGTTTACAAATATCATTTCCCTTGCTTTTACAACAAACCCACAGAAATTATGTACAGTTTGAAAGTTCAGCCGCCCTTTTATCAATATTTGAGAGGACCAGATGTAGGGTCAGTATATTCAGAAAGTGGAAGCTACCAAGCTATAGGCTAAGTAGCCTCCCTTAGTCTTTATGTAAAAAAATCAAAGTAAACGCAAAGCATATTCTAATTTCTTAACAAAAGCAAATTTAGATTGTTAATTTGTACATGAATTGCTTTACATCACAAAGTGAGGATAGATTTATGGCACAAAACAAAAAAAGAGACCACTATGCTGTGAAAACAACTGGGAAAAAAATGTTTTAAAACATTTTTGTGATGGGATTAGTGAAAGGCTGGAGGAAACATCACTGTAGGCCTATAATTTATTAAGTCATACACATCAGGACAGAAAATATGGGGCCCCTGAGGAAAAGTTTCTTGCCTCTGAACAGTAAATAACACACTGATATGGACCAGAAGGGCCATTTCATTTAACCGAGGCCTACACCTGATTGACATTTGACCAATGCCATGTCTCTTTTGCCTTCTCCCCACATTAATCCCACTTCCTTGAACAAAATGCAATTCTGATCCGTTCATTTGTGCTGTCATTCACTGTGTAGCACCAACAGTTCGTAGATTTGAAAAATAACAACAACAAAATGTCATTTTGCGGCTCTTTTTTTGACATCCTATAATACGTGCCTCACCTGGAGAGTGACAGGGCGTGATGGATCGACTAACAGTCGCACATGTGTACTAACATATACACACAAAGGAAAGACAACAAAGGAAAGACAAGGAGAGAGGGCAAAAAGGTGTAAATGTAGAGGGAAGAAGGAGAAAGAGAGAGGGAGGTATGGAAAGAGAGATTTGAGTGAGAGGGGTTTGATATTTCTGCGGCCGTACACTTGTAAGCTCAAGCAGTTTCTTCCCTCCGAGGGACAGGGTCCGTTAAGTAGCTCTCCAGTGCCTACAGTTTAGAAAAGGACCGAGGCAATACTGGACTAATTTAATCAAAGGTTACAGGCCCAGCATAGAAACACAATATTATGGCGATTGTACAGGAACAGGAAGGTGGGGGGATATGTCATTTCACCAGGCGAGGCTTAGGCCTGCTACTTTATCTCAACAGTATGAAGGCTAAGTCCCCCAACAGTCTCCAACTGCTGGCACTAACTCACATTTCCATTTTAGCTAGCGGGCCGGCTAGAGAGGTTGATATCGTATGACTGGCTGGCTGGCTGGCAAGATGAGTGACTGACTGCCGTGGATGTAAGAGAGACAAGTGCAAGGTTGTCTCTCTTTATAAACTGTTTTAAGCGTCTGTTTTAAAAGTTTTAGAATATAAATTGTGCCTCAGTTTGGCATCACAAGAAATTTGCAAGCAGTTTGTTTAAAACCAGACCTGTATATGCGTTGTTGGTGGGATAAAGGTGTAGTGAGTACGTTTTTTCTGTATTCAGGGGGACAAAACTATGTTTTTATTAGTGTATAATCCAGTGTAACTAAGAATTGTTGTGTTTTTATCACCTCAAAATGAGTGTTTTATGTCTACAGATGGAGCAGGTGCTACTCAAACACTGTCTGGCTCACAAATTTAGTATCCAGCATAGGGTAGGGTGAGATGGAGGCTATTTACTTTGTTGCAGTCTGCAACCATGCACACTGCTGGATGCCATTTATCCTTACACACTGCGCCTTTAAGCTTCAAGTTTTTTTTAATATAATTATCAGCCCACAACATTTAAAAAAGAAAAATGCAGATTTACAGCTTCAAAACCACCCCTAAATGATTCAGCATTAACTTATACATACTGTTTTGAGGGTTTTTGTTTTGTTAGTTTTTTAAGCTATAAAACCATAATGGTTTTTTTGGGTGGTTTTGGCAACCATTTATTGTTTACTTTTGGAATCCCAGAGAGTCTTTAGCAACTGTGTGAATACTGGCAGCATTCAGACAGATTGTAATCTGTTTAGCCCAGCTCACTGGCCGTGTCACTGTATAATAAACTGTCATAAGTGTCGGTGTTCTTCACCCCTAGGGACGTACTGTGTGTGTGTGAGTGTGTGCCTCTCTGTCTGTGTGTGACCATAACTGTCAGAGACTGTGTGTGCGCCGATCTGTGTGCACTAGGGAGGGGTTTTCATAGGTATGCCTGAGCTATACCCAAGAGGCGACACAACAACACACACAGCTCACAAAAGCTACAGACTGCACTGGATTACCAAAATTGAATAAGCAGTACCCACAGACCACACATCCAGACGTGTGGTCCCCAACTTGATTACAACAGTAATCATTTACCCAAAGCTCAGCTTACGGTATCAAATACTAAACAGATCAGCATTAATTCTCGATCATAAATCCTTGAAGAAAAGACGTTGACTGATTAGTTCCATTCACATGCTCATGGACAGCAGCCCAATGCTCACCGGAGTGACTTTTGTTTTGTACTACAGCCAGTGCTAGATCCATAGGAGGAATTTACACAATCGGTCTATTATGAGATTAGCCCTAATGCACAGTCCATCCAAGCACACACACGAGCCATAAATACCTCTCGATTAAAACCCAACATGATTTGTCCCTAATCATTCTGCATGCTGGGAATGCATCTGAATAGTAAACAAATGAGGTATATTTAGGCTGCGTTTCGTCATTTTACCCAGTCGCACAGCAGTTTGGCTGTTCTGGCTTCTGGGCAGCTGTGGGGAGAGACGGGGAGTGAAAGAGATTATCTTGTGTGTCTGTGTGTGTGTGTGCGTGTGTGTGTGTGTGTGTGTGTGTGTGTGTGTGTTTGTGTGTGTGCATGCAGGAAAGTGTCCGCACAAACTGGTGTGCTTTATGGGAAAGACAGACATTGACAGTGTACGGTCTGTTCAGTTTATGGGTGTGAATGGTGTTACACAAGCAATGTAGAAAATTTTACAACTAGCTAACGAATAGATAGCCGAGATGTGAACGACCAGTGCCGTGGTTGATGGTAACGCGGGGGTTGTGGTGTGGGTGGGGGCGTGGGGGGGGGCTGGTGTCAGGGCTTGAGCCTATCAAAAAGAAATCAGCTCGCCAGCTCTCTGGGTGCAGAAAGGCACATCTCGTCGGCTTTCACGGACCAAGATTGCTTTCACCTGCATTCCCCGGGGCGACGCGCAAAACACAGGCCTCAGCCGGCCTGCCACTCACACACACTCATGCATGGACTCACACACACGTGCATTTATTCGTGGAAACACACATACACACGCATTCTCTCTATCTTTCATGCCTGACTACAATAGAATCATATTAACTCACCCCATGCATTCCCAAACATGCAGCATTACGTGGGAACGTTGGACGGTGCAGAAAATCACAATTATAAGCGCATACATTTAGAGTGCCTTTGTTCCTGTTCCTGCTTGCAGTTGTGAGAGTGTGTGCGAGTGTGTTTGTCAGCATGGATGTATGCGCTCTCGCCTGTGTCTATGTGCAGGAACATGCATGTGCATCTGAGCGTGTGTGTGTGTGTGAACGTGTCTGATAGCTAGTCTGAAATACTCTGAAAGCTGCATTCAGTTGATCTTCCAGGAGGTGGAAAAATGATGTCAAAAAGGCAAATCTGTATTTACCGGCAGACAGGTATCCTTGACTTGACAGCTATACAGTCATTATCTGCCTGTCATGTGTCGCCTCGGGCCACCCTGCCTTCTCCCAAAGCCCACGGTTCCCATGCATCAGACGCAGCCCTATTAGCTTACCTGTTTCCAATTCAAAGGCCATCACCAACCAAAAAGACGCCAGAAGGACAAAACAAGGTGTCATATTTATGAATGTGTCAGCACGGGCCCTCCTGAAACCCAGGGCGCACCTTGAGCAATGAGCCTGACAACTCAACAGGGGCCTTTTCCAGTCAAGAGAAATGATACCTTCAAAAACCACTGGCGGGATGAAACCAGAATCTCTGCTGCAGCGTCGGCGACACAAGGGGGAAAACGCTCATAAATCGCCTCGGTATTATTCAGGCCCAATTAGGGGAAACTCAACCTGTTACGTCGAATAGAAGAGTGCGAATATCAGATGCGGGATAATGACTGGATGAGTTATAGAAGTCGAACAGAAGACAAGAGAGGTGGAGGGAGGGGGTTCGTGACGGTGGTGATTACCTCAGCGTTGACTGTTCAGGTGTGTTTTCAGGTGTGTGTGTGTGTGCTGGGAAGTTGACATCCTCAACTCTCGAGCACATCCAGGTGCAGGCTCCGTTCCACAATTTCTACATCTGCATTGTGAGCAAATGGTTGGGTAATTGCTGCCAATTAACTTATCCGATTGCAGCTAAAACCCCCGTGTTCTGCCAAGGAGTCATAATTAGACAGTGCTATAGTGTACCATTTTAGCTGGTGTATTGGGTACCCATTACCTGCCAATTCAAAAGTACAACTCAAGTAATACTGTCGCATGGGTGGGGTGTTACAGTTTGTGTCTGCGTGAATGTGTGGGAGGGTAATGTTCCCAAACTGCACAATGATTAATATACAGAGTGCTAATTTGTCAAGGGGCTAGGCGGACATTGGGAGTTCAGTCTTTTCCTTGAGTGTTCGTCTTATGGAAACACGCAGGGCCAAAACTCCTTCCAGCTAAAACCCTTCCCCTTTTTATTTTGTCCTACATAATGACGCCTAACCCCTTGCAGTCTACCCGAGTGTCCAGCTGATGTTGGCTTGGAGGAAGGAGGAAGATCGAGGGGCCAGCCGGTGGAGAAGGACAGAGGAAAATTTGTCACTGTCACATTGATGGGCCAGAGATCCATCCGCACACCGGTGAGGACACAGTAGTCCAACTTCTTCCTCCCCTGATACTGATTCTCTGACACCTCCACTAATTTTATCTGCCAATATCAAGGGGAATACCAAACCAGCGCACCCTTTTCCTAATATTAGATAAATACCATACCTACCTACGAGTTAGTTTTATCTGATTTAGCGTGATGTCGGGGTTGTTGTAATGCTAAAAAAGTGAGTTTGCAGCATAAAGTGACTGAAAGAGTGTAACAGCAGAAAGCAGCAAATTACAACCCATTTGTTTCTGGGTAGACAGCAACCAGGTTTTCCTGAACATAACCAAGCATCTGTCATCTAAACCTAACTAAGTAGTCTTCTTGCCTTAACCTAACTAAGTAGTTTTCTTGCCTAAACCTTAACAACTACTTTCTTGCAACGGTCATAACGGTCATGTTTTGGGAACAGTGATATTGTAAATGTCATTATGGTAAGCGCAGGCATGAGGTGCATGGTTATATATAATCCGCTTACTCAGGTCAATATCGGCACCAAACGTATACACGACCTTATGCTATCAAATCGAGTGCAGCACTTGACCAGTCAACTTTATGTGTGCAGCTGATATGCCAATCCTTCCCATTAACCCCTGCTGAGAACAGATCCATGGTCAGGTGACTTTCATTGTCATGGTACAGGAAATCAACACGCAACAGTCGTAGTTTGGTTAGGTTAAGGCAACAAAACTACCAGTACTACTGTGAACATTAGCGGGCAGGCTACACTACCTGACATTAAACAAGTCAACAAACCTTCCATCAGCACCAGCCGCCACCTTATTCAGACGTTCTTGCTCTTTGTAAAACATCACCTAACATTTCCTAACCGTCCCTTCTCTATAGAACTTAAAGAGAAGAATTTACATATTCTGACACCAGCCCCACACCCCACCCAGCCACCTGCATGCAAAGTTGGACTCTGCCGTATGTGCTGCACGCGATTTGAAAGTATGATTTCATGTTATTTGTGCTCAGTGAACGATACACAAAAAGATTGCCTTCCACCCGCAGACATTTGTGGCTGAAATGCACGACAACCTGCAGATGAAAATGTTCAACCGTCACTGAATTTGACATGACCTTCAAAAACATCACCCTGCTTTGTAAATGGGTGTGATTTTCCAGTCGCAAAAAGGACTACAAGTATTCAATCAATAGGCCTACAAAATGACACAGAAACCGGCATTTTTCTTCTTCCTCTCCCTGTAGTTTCTGTCACACCTGCACAATGCTTATGAATCATTTTTTTAAGCGCAGGCATTTCAGTAAAATTCCCTCCTCTCCCAAACATTTATCTAATGTTGACATCTATGAGAACTCACAAGCTATCTTATCATTTCTCCCTTCAGAAAGGGTCAGACACCTCCGAAGCCCGTATTTCCTGCAGCCTTATATATTTGGCTTGAATAGTTCTTTATCAAAACTATAGATGAGTAGGCCTACAACATTAATCTTTATTTCATTTTTTTTTTTTCTTTCCTCAAGTTCTTTGCTGGCTCCATCTGCCATCCTGAGAGCCAAAAGCATTACAGCCAGATCAATACAAACTAGCAGCTCAGAATTTATATCATCAGCAGTGCCATTGATCTTTATCAGCAGTTAAAAGTTTCTGGGGCGAAAATAGGGCAGCTATTTCTCGTTGCTTCTTCCATTTCTTTGAGCGAGGCGAGCAACGCACAGATATTTAATGACCGCGGAGGAGCAGAAACTTTCTGCATCACGGTGTTTCATTTGGTCACAAAACTTTATTTTATCTGCCTACATGTTACTCTGTGTAAAAAACAAAGAGTGTTATTTCTTCTAAATAGTTGTGGGTGGTCTGCAGCGTACCCATTCTGCTTGGATACTGTGTGCAGCCGTATTTTGTTTCATTTTTTAAGACGCACTCACCAATTTCATTTTATGTTTTTTGAGGAGATTCACACATCTGTTTTCCATGGATATAGAAATATAGATCGATAGAATAGATAGACTATCTATTTGTCATGTTTCTGACTGGCAAGGGAATGACTGAAACCCAGAAACACTTTTAAATAGCTTTTGAATGCACATGCAGCTATATCAGGACTGACACATTTTAGGTATGAAAGTCCAAAAAGTGGCCTGTAAGTGCTGGTTTGGTTATCTTTGCAACAAGTGTTCGAATTCAACAACCTTTGAGAATAAACGTCATGTTTATACGTGAAACAGTAACCTTAGATGAGCCACATTAAGTGCTATCACTGTAGTTCACAAGTATGTGCATAAATGTTAATTTCACTTCAGTCTGAACCTTCATTAGCATGGATGACCACAGGATTTGTTGCCAGAGCAGAACATAAGCCTCTCTCTTTCTCTCTCACTCTCTCTCTCTCTCTCTCTCTCTCTCTCTCTCTCTCTCTCTCTCCATCTCCCCCTCTCAGTCGTGGGAGAATGACAGGTGTCCTGGTACAGGACTGTGGCCTCTCTAAAAGACAAAGCAGCTGGTTAGGACCTCGGGCAGTGTGTGTGCATGTGTGTGTGTGTGAGAGAGAGAGAAAGAGAGAGACACACACACACACACAGTGACTTTGGGGTTACTTATTTTGCTCACAAGATACATGAGGGTCTCTATTGCAGTATAACTACCGGAGTTAAAGCCCCGCAACTCCACACTGTGCCACGAGTTGGTGGCAGTGACATTAGCATAAAACTGCAGCTGAAGACACAGAGGATGGAGGTGGGTGTGGTCTGGTGATGGAAGACTCACATAACTGTAAGCATACGGCTCAGTGGTTGGGTCGGACAAATATGAGACTGTGAAACTATGACGGCCGCTGGTTTGGGATGAGCAGCCGGATGCAGTTTAATCTGTTAGGCCTTCAGTTGCCTTCAACTGAGTCTGAGGAATTTATTTATGATACCTAAGTATCAGCCAACACATTAGCTTATATATCCATGTATGAAGATTCAAAATATATCATCTTAAACAATAATCCTACAACTCTTTCACTCTTACATTTCCATTGGCCTTGTTTGCATTTTGTCTTACCATTCAATGTTGCATCCCCCTGTGCTGTATAAGGTCACACAAATTAAACTGGAAAAGGTTCCATGTACGATCAGTGTTGTTGTTATTGCTAGCTTTGCTCATTAAAACTAAAGGGTATTGTTAGCCTTGAGCTAATGATCAAGTTTACAGCCTAAAGCATTACAGTGCATTAGTGTTAATGGGAAAAAAAAAACAACGCAAAGGCTAATTTCTTCATCTGTTTGCATATAAAATGCATTCGCATGAACAATACGTGCACTTTAATTTCTACAAGCCATGCCTCTATCTTCACATCGCTCTGCATGTGCAATACAGAGTGAGTCCCATACACTTAACGCTGTGTCTTCGTCATCGATTCTCCGATAAAAAAGCTTCACAGTAAGTAATTAGGACTGTTTAGCAAAATGGTAGATTTAATACTCTCAGCCCCACATGTCCATGAATTTTATGTCCTTGCTCCAGCTGCACAATGGTTGGAAATTAAATGTTTGTATAATGTATTGGTTTATGTCGTAATCAATATTCATAACAGCGATAATCGCACGGCATCGAAAGCCGCGGAGATTTTTTTCCGTTAAAGTTGCTCTGACATTGTTAAACTCTTATGGTTGAGTTATGGAGGACATTACATACATTGACATACGATGACTAAAGCGGAATGCCGCTCAAGTTCGGGGATTTGTGCCTCCTGGTCGGCTCCCTGTGTGAGTAACTCTTCTGTCACCAGTGATGAAGGCTGCTGCTTTAGGCTAAGTCCTTTAGAACAAACAAATGTAATTCATTAAGTCATATTTATCTGTCCGTCTGCCTCGCAGCCTGTGCGTCTGTCTGCTCTGACTTCTGCCTTTACATCTGTGTACCTGCCTCATAGATAGATAGATAGATAGATAGATAGATAGATAACTGACACCACACAGAGAAAAGGGAGACACTAGCCTGTCACTCTGACAGCTCAGATCTTGCCACAATACCACTCAAGTAACAGATGCAGATTTTCCCAGGCCCCACATCAATATAGACACACACACACACACACACACACACACACACACACACACACACACACTGCTCCCTCAATAGGGACAGCCGCTCAACTGTTCTGGAACAGAACACATCACACGCTCTCTGCTCGCTGTCATTTCAACGATAGTCCCAACAGCAGTTCCTCCCCAGACTTGTCAACCAGCCAGCCAGCCAGTCGCTGCTCAGCTACCTCCTGCTACCCACTGTGATGAGGGGTGTATGGAAGATCCCAGTTTCCCAACATGCAATTCAACAATGTAATCATGTCTGACCGTTTTCTGACTGACTGAATTTCCTTTCCTTTCATGTTTTTTTTTTTTTTTTTTTGCATGATTGTTCAGGGCCCCAAAGGCCGCGGGTTCACCCAGTGTCAATTGGTTTGCGGTTATTTGATTACATGCAAATTTCCATGGGAATATGCAGCACTTAAGCACAATAACACTGAACTGTATAATTATTGCATACTTTGTTAATGATGTTGTGTGCTAAAGAAAGATCATATCATTTAACAACCTGGGTCTTATTTTAGTCATTCCATGGTTTAGTTTAACATTTTACTAGCCAGCTTCACTGTCGTGGTTTCAGGCATGCTGTAGAAAATAAGTACAACAAAAACATTATGTTGGGGACAAATCCATGGAGAGATATACATTTCTTCCTATTACATAAAGGAGGACAACATGGCCAACAGCTTGAATGGCATCATTAATATGTACTCATTCAATGTCAATGGTATAGTTAGCTGTGAAGAACAAAATGCTATAAATAAACAACAGCAATATTATTGGCTACAGCTGTAATAGCACTTCCTGCATATGCTCTCTGACAGTCATGCCTTTGATTTATTACGGGAGGTTTATTCTTATTTTTACTTAAAATCCTCGTGTCAGGACCTCCACAAAACAAAACAAATAAATAACTTAATTTAGCTGTTCGAAGTCGGCAGCTCAGAGAAACGAGGAACATAACTAATAATGTTCCCTCACAGCAGCAGTCGTGCCCGCATGTGCGTGTAAGCGCGCTTGCGCATGCTTGTGACCGCGTTAGTGCAGCTATCTGTGTGACCGCGTGTGTGTTTATGTCTCTCCGTTTCTGTGGCCGTGTGTGTTTCCATGTTTGTGTTGTGTGTGCTGAGCTTGGCACCTGTTAACAGTGCCAAATAATGTGCTCTGTTGAAATTTTAATCACCTGCAAGTGCAAAACAAGAGCAATGCAATCAGGACCTAATTAGCACAGCAATTAACACCTCTCTCTCACACTTTGTGTGTGCCAGAGCTCACACATTTAGCTCTTGTGATTGCAGGTTCTCTTTTCATTAGCATTTATGCTTTGATTGAATATGTTTTATTTATCAGCAAACATTTGTTTGTTGTTGTTGTGGTGCCACCGCTAGCTCCCTCGGTCCCTGCCGCCTGTTGCCTTTCAAAGATCAACTGGGCGTTTTGTTTTGAGCAGAATTTGTGATTATTTCTTCATTATTTTCATGTAAATGTGCATTGTTCATGTGATACATATTGGAAAAAAAAAAACAATGTGTACATATATTTGATTTGGAGCTTCATTTTGGGTAAGTACAGTTTTTATTTGGTCGACTATGGGAGGTGCACAATTATAACAAATACAATCAGTGCAACAGATATTTGATTAATGTTTATTCCAGTTGCCACGAATGCAGGTAATGAGTGACAACATTATGGGTGAGTATGCATTCAAAAATAATCTTTACATATATGATCGCCTTAAAATATCCAGCAGTCTCAATCTGAAGTCAATCATATGGAGTCTCCGGCTGACTGAGCAGTCGGTCCGGTGCATGCATGCCTGACTGTCCGTGCAATAAGGGTAAAAATATGAATAATTAGAATTTGATTGGCATATGTGACAATTGATCAGTGACCCAGGCAAACCATTGATTACTGTATTTTGACACCCTGTTAGCTTTGCTGTAAAAATGCGTGTTAAGCAATACTTGTGATGTGCGAACACACACGGACGCATACGTTTCTTTTCAATACGAATTCTCACTTAGTCCTGAAAACACCCGTATTTAGATTTTGACGCTCATGTGCAGGTATACCTGTGTGTACTGTATACCAAACACACATTCAGAAGGTGCAGAAAATGTGCTGTGTGCTGAGTTTGTGTCTTACAGTTTTGGTTTAAGTGACGGCCAAGTGGACGAGGTCACTGATGACTATTGATCAGGCTGCTGCTCAGACAGCCGGCCGGTCTGTCATGTGGGTAATGGGGATAGATTTGTGTGTCACTGTCTGTCTGACTGTAGGCCTCCCGGGGAGCGGACGTATGTGTTTGTGTTTGCGTTTGTGTGCTGCTGTTCGCATGTGTGTGTGTGTGTGTTTGTTTGTGTGGGTATGGTGCACGTTGGCCTCATTGGGTTATCCATTACAGCCTGTCCAGGAAACCAATAAGCTTCACTTCAACATGAGAAACATTAACTTTCCCCCAGATGGCAAGCTAATTATAGCTGTGGAGCCCCCCCGCACCTATCCAAGGTACACAGTGTCACTGCTGGGTTGGCGAGTCAGCCGCCATGACAACGACTGATCAATGCATCAACAGATAGAGATTATCAAGGGGGAGATTTTACTCATCAGTCTGATGTCAGTGGCTTTTTGTGGATTTGTTAAGTGGAACAAGAAGCGCTATTTGTCTGTTCAATCAATGTCAGTGTTTCAGCTGTTACTGCCTGTATCATCTTTGAATGATACGTACGCAAAAAGATGAGAAAGTGAAAAGGTTATTTCCCTTTATTTAAAGCAACCAGCACGGTCCCTTTTGTGAACTGACTCAGGAAGCACGTTTTTTTAAGCGATATCATCATATCCATGGCATGCGCAGCAGTTCAGACCCAGACAATGATGAAGAAAAAACGTCTGCTGCTCCCGTTCAGACAGGAAGCCGACTTGCCCGACTCGCTCTCAGTGTAAGAGACTTTGTTAGCGCTCCATTTGTTCTTGCAGATGTGAGATCGTGGCAGCGTCTTCGGTGGTATTTGGGGTAATTGAATGTGCCAGGGCGCCGTGGATCTAATTTGATTTGAACAGCTACAGTTTTAGTGGGCAGCGGTGACATCACTTCCCTCTCAGAGTGCATACTTTAGCGTCTGTGTCATCAGCCTCGTTTTGGAATTCAACAGATGACTTATTGTAGTAGGATTGTGTGTACTGAGTTGAGGACGCATGTCTCGGGGTTAAACATAACTTCTTTAACGTGGACCCCAGAAAATAAAAATGTTTAATACAGGACAGAGCTTTTGAGCATTTAACTCTTTGATTCTCAAACAATCTCCCATTGTCTGGCATTATATCCACACTGATGAATGTGGATCCTTCGTGTATGTAAGATAAAACTAACGCCTTTTTCTTTAAAGGCACATGGTCGCACACACATCCCAAATGTTATAACGCAAGCTCTTATGCATATGTACACATACAAAGCATAATTGTTCGATCACGATATAAGCACAAAACCACAGGAGGGGATGGAGCTAACACAATCTGGCCTGAGAAAATCGGAAAAGTGTGAAGGCATGAAAACGAGGCGACACGCAAAGTACATGAGAGATGGAGATGTTTACTTCACCGACAGTCATCTGATCTGATGCCATTATGCAAGAGCCACGCTTATTTTCGAGAAGAAAAGAGAGGGAAGAACAGAAAGACAGAGACTTTCGTATGCCACCAAACCCCTTGGGGCGTCTGGGTTTTTTTGGCGTTCCAGAGCGATGCAGCGACCAGACCGCGTGTGTGACCATGACTCCCCAACGCTGCCGCGCCTACTCGGCCACAGTTCAAGACCAGAGGTTGGGATGCTCACTCGTCTTTGACACGATTTTCTCAATTTTCTGCTTGACTGTGATGGGAAACGTATGAAAGCACGCTCTGTGCGTTTTCAAAACGCTTGGTGCGTGGTTGAATCCCCCTCACAGATGGCTCTGTGTCAAGCGAAGACTGCTGCCCCAGACTCCCACAGATGGAGGACGCAGGAGGGAAAATGGCAACGGTGTTTGAGCAGAGAGCCTTAACTGACTCCCAGATTCTGGACTTGAATTGTCACAGTGTAAGACATTCAAGGAAGACCAGTTCTTCATCCAACACGTGTCAGTGCCATTTTGACACACGGCATCTCATGTTTGTCATTTTGTTTGGGTGTACACTTGTTGTGTTACTGTTTTCACTTGTTGCCATCCCAACACTCACCACTTTGTGAAAGAGGACCTTAAAAGAGTGAGAACAGAACACTGAGAGGGATGAAATGGGAGAGAGAGTGAAATTGTGAGCCATTAAAATGATTACTTAAAAAAAACACACACCCTGTTTTTTTGGACATGCCATAACTGTTTTTTTTATATGAAGCACTTGAGGTCATTTATCACATTGAACAGCACATTGAAATCTGATTGTGTTTCAGTGTGATTGATGCTTTGCTGCCTCAAAGGTAAATTCCACCCTCGGATCCTTTTACACTCATGAATCAACAGAGTTCAGTGTCAAGTTATTATGTTATCAAGTGCTCTGATTAACTTTGACTCATCTATCTCAGTTGTTTATTTCCCATCAAACAACTAAATGTAAGGTGCAGTTGTTCTCACCAGTGAGATCGGAACACAGACCTTGATTTAAGCCCATATTTATATAGAACCCAGACCTAATGATATAGGATATAATAATATTTTAACCTTTGGATGGACAAACATTGCGGATCTGATCTCCCCAGTCTGTAGTGAAGTAGCAGAATGCTAAATATACTGCAGAGTTGGGGGCAATTAATGGGTTTTGGTGAAACCTGATCCTAGAGTCATCTAATGTGGTTTCGCATAAGGTGCTTTGCCATGGTTCCGACAGCCCATTATCCTGAAACCTCAATGGTCTGGAAACTGTCCCACTGGACTAAAATCCCATTTGTCCAACAGCCTGTTTTCCGAAAATACCCACACACAGTATCACCAAGTTACTACATACGTAACTTTACTGATGTAAATGACGTAACAAAAAGCACACACTCTTCCTAACCTTACTAATTTTTTCTTTCTTATGCCTTACCAAACTGAGAGCATTCCACAATGTTAACCATGTGTGTACTATTGTTACCAAGATGACGAAGGTCACCTGACGAATGTCACCTGTCTTTGTCCTTTCCTGCACATCAATTACACCAAGATATTGAGGGCAAGAAACTCCAGAGAGAGTGTGTATTCTCGGAACAGCGAGCCTTCAGAGCTTCGGAGCTTTTGGGATCAGGCTGTCGGACAAATGGACTCTCAGTCCAACGAGACGTTTCAAACATTTGGTGTTTCAGAATAACGATTATGTTATGCTATGTTATGTTATGTTATGTTATGTCATGTCATGTTATGTTATGGTATGTTATGATATGTTATGTTCGACGTACAACAACTACCCTCTTTCTCTCCAGTATCTTTACTGTCTCAACTTACTAACCAGCAAAGCAGAAGCAGATCTTCACACAAACATTAACATTACGTTGGTCTTATTACGGCCAACAGTCGGACTGAAATCGTTACATTATTATCTGCTCAATGACAAATTCATCTGACTTGCTATCAGATTTAGAGCGAAGGCACTGGGGACCTCTTTTTGGTTTTTAATTTGGAGCATATTTGCACTGGGGAAATCATACCTCTTTATCTCGTTCTCACCAGAGACGCTGCCGCTCGATTTTTGAGTTTACTAACATCGCGGTGCAACTGGGCCTACAAAGATGGTAGCCTTATTTAGGAGGTTAATACAAAAAACTAATGGATGCAGAGCAGATTATTACATCATTTTACACACATTTTTGTCCTTCTGTGTGTTGGAAGGGATTGCTTTGACATTCTGGAGCACAAAAACAACCATGATTTGGATATGGATGTATGCATTGGGAGACTTTAATCGTTTCCTAGTTTTCCTAATCACAGTCTGTTTCGCCTTCGCTCTCTCTACATTTCTACCGCTGTCTCTCATCTACAGAGTCTGCCAGCTTCTCTCACATTTCATCATCAACTTGGTCAGCTTATTTCCTGACCAACAGTTCCCCCCCTCCCTCCCTTCCTATCTACACCTACAGTTCTGCTCTCCCTATCCTCCCCTACCATTTTCCCCCGACCTAAACCCAATGAAACGCTGCATCAGCTATTATCAAAGCTTGATGAATTTGGATTTAAAAATGGAGTATTGCCCAGAGACAAATTTATCCTAAGAGGGATGGAAAAAAAAAAAAAAAAAAAAAAAGGAAAAAATTCTGGCAGAGGAATTTAGTTTGATCATCATGGTTGCCCGACTGAAATTTGCATGAACACACACATCCTTAGCATATTCATGATTTACAAATATATACAGGTCTGTAAAAAATAAATAAATAAATAAATAAATAAATAACGAAGATGCATTTTTTTATTCATTAACATGAGTGCAGAAAGTTAAACTTGGGTTGCATGCACAAGCAGCAGCAACACACTGTACAGTCTCAATTAGTTTACAGGGCAATATGGAGGGAAGGAATGTGTTAAGTTTATTTAGATGCTTCCCCACCTCCATCTCTATCTCTCCCTCTCACCATTGGAGGTGGGTAATTAGGAGTGTGCGGGGGTCTGGGATTCGAGGGGGGGGAGGTGGGAGGTCCTGTAATCTTTTGCTGAGAAGGCACCTTGTCCTCTCCCCTGTTTATAACATCATCAAAGTTGTGCCTCTGGGGGCCCCCGGCTTCGTTAATAATTTAGGTGTGCGCTTGGCCTGCCTGGCTGAGGCAGGAAGCCCTTACTTATTGAGTTTGTAAACCATGTGATGATTTACGAGAACACCTTTGCGTTCGTCACACTCATTAAATAAAATGCTCTCCATCTCTTTCTCCGTTGCCCAGTTTAATCAAGAACACGGAGACAAGCGGCGCTGCTCTTCATTGCGTACAGTCGTGCTTTTGCAGGGCAACGAGGGTCGGTAGGGAGGAGACGCAGACATGTTAGGGAGAACAGATGGGTGGAAAGGTTGAGGGTTCAAAGGAGAAGAGCAAAAAGGGAGTGAGACAGATACGAGCTGTGCAGTGGTAAGACGGCACAAATGAGGAGGGAAAATAAGACTAAAGGAAAAAGATGTGCGTCTCAGGCCAGGAGGGACCTTTTTCGCCAGAGCTGTAATCAGCTGGTCAAAACAGCACACTCCTGGTCCACTGCGTTTTCCCTCTTGACCACAGCAACATAAAAAAGTTTGAAACCCTACAATAAAATGTAATTTTCTAGTCATTTATTATTCAACAATGTCTTTTGTAAATTAATTCCCCATCTAAAGGCAATAATGTATCCCAGACTTTCCCTGACGATTGACTAAATGGGGTGGGTCACCCTGCCTTAAGCAGCAGCTAACCCACCTAAAATCATTTCATTAGTCTGCCGTGGTGTGAGGCGCTTTCACCCCGATGAATAAAAATTCTGCTGGATCCTGTAATTGTTTGGCACTAAAAAAGGTCAAATTTAATGATACACAAAATAAAAATCAATACATAAACGTATCTGCTTTCAGTATCTGGCATTCAGAGACCTGTGCTGGGTGAACTCTAGGGGAGAGTTACAGCGCTGGAAGGTGGTATATTAAGGTTTTCGCTTGGCAGCTAGTTTGGACATGGTGTGGAGGGTAAGTGCTTCACGCTCAGATGGCAGTCAAAGTGGGTTGTCTGACCTTCATACAGCACCTTGCACCCCTAGTTTAGCTTATGGAATTGATTGTGATATGGCATGGCAGAGCCCGGGCCAGGGGACGGTACACAGCAAGGGGCTGTTGAAATGGAATATTTCTTCACCCCGGGATTTATGGCTTTTTTAGAAAAGTTGCTCGCTGCATGTGGAGTGGATGATTGGACAGTGTCTGCGTGTGTGTGTGTGTGTGCGTAGTATGCCTGCGTATATTCGTGTGTAGGCCGTAGTGTGCGGTAAAGGTGAGGCCGAGTGCATGTGCGAGTGAGACGGAAGGGGAGGAAAAGGAGGGGGAAAAAAGTGAAACGAAGAGGGGAAGGAGAAAGAAATAGCACGGAGAGGAGGAAGACAAGAAGCTTCGAGTGTCACCCGCAAGCCACCATGTGCAAAAACTGATGGCCTCTGGCTCATAAACTGCCAGGACTAAAAAAAACTAGTTAGTGGAATGTGTTAAGATAGCAAAGATAAACACTTAACCAATAGGATTAAAGAAGCAGTTACTTCTAGCCCAAGTGCACGGGATGGTGGCAACCGTTTAACAATATTTATTTGAGTTTGAATTGTGTTTTGAATCCCCCTAAAGGCAGGGCAGCTAAGGAGATTTGTTTGTTTTACTGGCTTGGCTGTTGTTTTAGAGTCAGTTAGGCCAAATTAACACCATTACATCTCTTCTGTAAACACACATTATGTTGTTTAAACCACCTATAGCATGTTTGCTCAGGAGGCAAACCATCCGTCTGGCCGATTATTGCGAATATATCCCGGGAAATTTTGGGAGTAAACACGCAATCCATCTCTACTTCCCCCCGCCGCGTTTATAAATCCACTTGACAGGCGGCTGTCACAATTTCGGAGGCCCGCGAAAAGTTCACTTTCCTGCACCCTCTCCCTCTCCCGCTCTCTCTCTCTCTCTCCCCTTTTTCTGTGAGGATTTAGATGGTGTCACTCTAATGGGTTTTACAGTTTTTAAAGAGATTATACTTTGGGATTACTACATGAGCAGGAGGGGCTCGGAAAAGTTCAGCAATGCCTTTGATGTCCCGGAGTGTAAACATTACCTGAGGCTACCTTGCAAGGAGGGGCCCCTGTTTTGTTATTCAGAGCCGTGGCCCTTAATTGTGGTGGTGAGGACAAAAGGGAAAGAAGGTAACATTTTTCTAAAAAAAAGCGACAGGGGAGGGGCGCAGGGAATGGTCAACACAGGCCATCACTTTGCATATTTGTGTATATGGAGATTCCACATGGAGATCAGATGAGAGTATCACAAGTTAGTGTATTGTTAGTATTCTTGTCAACATTTGTTCATTTTCTACAATGTTAATTTCTCTCTCTCTCTCTCTCTCTCTCTCTCTCTCTATGCATATACACACACACACACACACACACACACACATACGTACATATACATACAAATCACCATCACAGCCTTTCAAGGAGGTATTACAAAAAAAAACCCTCATGCAGACTGTTAATATAGTGTCTTAAATCATCCAAAACAAGCTATCATGGGGACTCATTACTTCTTCTGTAAAAGAGTCAGGCAGCTCTCAATGCTCTGCTTCCCTGCAATATTTAAAACTACGGCTCCACTGAGCCTAAGTGCAGAGATGGGCTTCTCTGTTGGCGTTATGGACATGCAAATAGGCCTTAATGTGTCCACAAGGCCCTCTAAAGGCAAATACCTCCACTCTCACTCACAGAGATGAGCTTCCTTCTGGTGCAGCAGGCTGCACGGAGCCCCGCTCTGCTTCAACCCTCATGTGCTTTAGAATGAAAGTTAATGTCTGTAAACACAGACTTGGGTAACATTTAATGTTTATTGATTGTTGCGATAAATTTGCATTAGATCTACTGTAAGACGTGCCAGGAAATAAACAGTAGACATTGCAGCAGCTGCTACTTTGTATAGGTACAATCGCTATCATTACACTCCTATTGGAGAGTGATAAATTGCTGTTAAACAGAATTAAATAGGCATTTCTCTCCACGTATGACACGGGATATTAAACTGGTTCCTGTCCTTGACATACACTCCCGTCTCGACAAAAATAAATGTGCTATCGAAAATATATCAATCCAGACAGAAGGAAAAGCAGACACAGACACAGAAAGGAGTCAAAGACAAAAGGAGGAGAGGCAAGAAAATAGCATGTTGTGACAGTTATAGTCACCATTACCTCGGATTCTGAGCCGCCATCCTGCCTGTCAAAACAGAAAAGTCAAATCAATATTGTCATTCACAACTTCAGATTAAACTCTCCCTGCTTTTACTGCCTCCATGTTCTTTTTTTGGGCCTTTCAGTCTGCCGTAACAGTGACAAACGCATCCCAATCGATTGCTGGTGAGATCAGCGAATTAACAAGTGGAATGTTTTTTTTCTTCCCTTCCTTTGTTTTTTCCTCCAAAATGGACAGGGAGAAAAGCAATGGAGCAAAACACATAAAAAGACGGCAGTCATCAACAAACACAATAAAACCCTGATCTAGAAACTACTTTCCGAGGCGAGGGAGTATTGCCGTGCAAATGTTTTTGCAATTTAGAGTCAGTTGCCACAAACCACTAAATGCCCTTAAATAGTACTGTGCAGTTAAGGTTTTCAACAGAAAAGTAGTTCCAGTGCTTTATGTGGGGCCAGACATGGGAATCATTAAAAAAAAAAAAAAAAAAAAATAGATGAGGGGGTAAAAAGCAAACACAAAGTAAGTATTGAAAATATCCTCCCCGATTCATGCCAGACATTCGCATGTATCGACAATGTGGTTTTAATACTCCCTCATTGTTCCTCACGGCATCTACGAAGATGTAAACAAAAGTCAGCGGTGTCTCTCTGCCACATGGACTATCCACATGTGTTTCCGTAACAACATCAAGTGTGCTGGCATCCCCGACTTCTTTCCTAAATCCTCAGTAATGCCGATACAAAGGCACAGACTGCAACGGCAAGGAGAGGCACACTTGGCACGCACAAGACCAGCACGGACCGGGAAGTTTGGGAAGCGGGGGCGGGTGGGCAATGAGGTAGGCACTTTCAAAGCTGTCAACTGAAAAAGATGACAAAGTTGATGACAGGAAGGGGGGTGGGGGGCGGGGGTCAAAACGCTCTTAGACGTCGCCGTTGTCTAAGACAGCGCCAAGGTAGATTATGGCACGGCTTTAGCGTGCAAATGTGTCATGGGATAGGCTCGAAAAGGGGAGGATGCTGCTTTTGGGTGTGAAAGGTGCAGGTCGAGTTCACATTCTGAGCGGATCAGCATCATCGCACGCTCAAGTGCCGCAGTAATACTCTGGTCCCATCTGCCTTAGTCACGTAGAGAAGAAAGAAACACATCGAGGTGGAGATTCTCCACCCCCCACCCCCAACCCCCAAACACACACACACACACACACACACACACACACACACACACAAAACCACGCAAATCCTCCTTCTCAGCACTAAGTTAATGTCTCCAAACCCAATCTGCATCTACACGTCTTAGAGAAGAATAGATGTATTTAGTTACTGGATAGCCACTGATGACTGCAGCTTTGAAAGAGTCTTGCAGAGGGTTTAGAGGATAATTCCTGTTTTTTTCATGCAGCAGTCGCTTTGACTTTTTGACCTGAAAGGGGTCAGAGAACCAGGTAAAACTGGATTGTAGAGAGAGCCATTAAGACACCAGCAAAACGCAGCTAGAGTTGATTCTAACTGACACAGAGTCAAAGGTGCAGCCGAGGCACTTTTCAGCGAAGGCTTGGCTCATCATCTTTTCGCTGTTAAAAATAAGAGTTTTGCATTTAAATGGTCTGAGGGTGATTTAAACCAGAAGTTGCGCCTCATGCCCTCATTTGACTAATGCTTTGTGAGTGTGATTCAAAACAATTAACAACCCAGATGATTCCCAGGCTGATAAACCATCTGACTAAAGATATATAAAAAACAGGATTTATTGTAAAAGAGTATGCCAGGAAGAGCCATGTGTGTGTGTATACATGTGTGATTACTTACTCGTGCATCCATGGGACAGTGCAAGCTCTCATTTGTATACATGAGTGTATACAGTCAATGAATATTTGCATATATGTGCGTGGATGTGTCCTTTTTTTTTGTGCACACAGGGTTTCTGCAGGTTCCAACAAGTAAAATGTCAGACTTTTTATGCAACTGTGAAAGTAGTTTAAGACCTGTTTCACTAGAAAGAAAAGAATGATGTATATGAGGGAAACATCTCCCAGAATTGCTTTGCAAATAAATGTATTCACATAAAACAGGGGATTAATGAGTGTCTCTGTGTGCGCAAGAAGAAGCTAGGTGTTGTTGAATGTGAGAATTCTGCATTAAAATGTCCAAAAGTGACCTGTTTTATAATTTGTTGACTTGTGTGCATATATTATCCTACATGTTTTTATCAGTGTTAAAACCATGAGTTAATGGTGCGTTTCATTTTTGACGCTTGTTGCTGTGCTTCCGAGATACAGTTAGAGCGATTGAAACAAAATGTTACATGAATTAAACTGAAACATTATTCTTCCATGAAGATTTGTGCTTGAGTCACATCAGATAGATTTGCATCACCGGCGTTGGGTGTTCAGTGCTTTGTTCACCACCAGCAAAGCGAGTTTGACGCACAATCATTTGTGTTTTTGTTCGTGTTACTCGCGGGGGTGTTGAGTAACCTCAAACAGGCAGAGTAATTTATTGTACATAAGCCGTAAGCTAACAAGCTTCATGTCAATCACTGAACTCAGCCCTCACCAGAGACTCCTGTTCCCTCTCTTCTTTTTCACTTCTCCTGTCTGTAAAGTTATGTTCATGAAGTAAAGCACTACAGCTAACTGCTGCTGCAGTCAAGTTAATAAACAGGAGTGAAGATTAACCATGCAGGATCAGAGCGGAATCCGGGGTGCATTTAGTGTCAGAAATGACATATTGTGTTTTTAACTATATCAGATGAAAGTCACATAACAGAAACAATTTAAATGTATTAGCTCTTGAAGTAGCTGTTTTTGATGTGCCATGTTAGCCTACACACCACTACTTGGCTGAATTTATTGTATTCCCAAAAAACATCTTAAAGCGAAAATGTTACTGTAAGTTTTTGATGTGAAATCAATGCTATGATCTAATCAAAATTTAAGACATTTTAAAGCCTACAATTCAGATTATTGTTTTTTTAAGACTTTATAAGGATTTACAAAAAGCCTGTCATATGTGCCACACAGTAAAACTGATTTCTGATTTCTACTCTTCCAGCACGAGGAGCAGGGGTCACACATCAAAGCGGCCAATGATGATTGAATGAGAAAGGTCTCTGTCTTAAGAGCCTGCCCGAGCCTGCTACCCTGGATTTAGACACTTAGCAGGGGATAAACAAAAAGCACTGGATTTGACTTCCCGGACACACAATCAGACTCGCATACACACCGTCATGCACACAGCCAGATGTACGTGCATGTGTCCTGCAGGTCTGCAGAAAAAAAGCCTGCACACATAGTTCAATAAAAAAGAAGTCTGAAATACCAGTCTACTTTGTATTGTCAGCAATAAATAGCTTTTGTTTATATGAGCTGTAAAACTGACTAAGATTTTTTTATTATTATTTCATTCATAGCAATAGCCTTCGGTAAGATTACACTCCAACTCCCACTGGAGAGCAGCCCAGTATAACCAGTCATGCCCTATTCACCACTGAACAGATCTGCTGGAGCGGTTTGGAGTTGGAAGTGTCTTCGCCAAGGCGGAGACTTGTTGAAAAAAAGAATAATGAGCATTTCTCATTCACTTCCACCTAAATGCAACAAGCCGCTATAGTGTGGTTTCATGCTCGTAACCCTCTGCCACATGTTTGTTTTACTAAGACACCAGGCTCTCCTCCTCTCTGAAGCGCATAGAGGCTCAAGAAGGGTCAGGAAACTTTATCATGGACTGTACTTTGTTTCTGTTTCTCAGAAGATACATGCAGAGACGTACACAAACACATTAGATAGTGTAAGATTTTAGGAATTGGGTCAGTACAGCAGGGCAAATGTTTGGTGACCTGGTGACCCATCAAATCTAAAATGCAAAGTTTTCTGCAAGCTTGACCGTCAAAAGTGAAACAACAGCAAAAATAGTGTGTCAAAAATATTATATACACTTTGAATCCAGTCTGTGATCATGTTCATTTTGATTAGGATTCAAACAGGGTACAGCGACAGATAACCAAGCCTATGTATTCCTATGGTAACCTCCAACAATGGTTTTGTTCGGGATATGCCTCCAGCTCCTTGATGCGCTTGCGGCAGACTTTGGACAGACCATGTGCCACAGGAAGTTTAATTAACATTAGCACATAAGCAAATCAGACTGCTTGATGAACATGCATCTCTATTTGTATATATTTTTTTGACATTTACACATTTATACGTTGAGGAGAAAAGTGCAACGGCATATTTAGCTAAAGTGTTCGCTAGCGTTGTAGCATACTAGCTTTCTGACTTAAAGACGGCATGTGTAACAACGAAGTATCTCACAAAGCTGGCTAAACACCTCGCGGGCAAACTTTCACACATATTTGTCACCATGTATTATTCATGCAGTTTCTGTCTCAACAATGCTCCATATAAAAACACAGAGAATTAGCGTTTGCGTGAGTATTTCTATTCATCAGGTTTCTAATGGATAGAAACAATGCTAAAAAGTCAATCCAGCAAAGACGTTCCCCTTTGCGCCAATACAAGCATGGTCGTCCATTATCACTGACACAAGTCAAAACTATATGGTAATGAGGTGTTATTGATACGATAGCAGAGGGATGCTGCTCACACACTCTTTGTAGCAGGTGTGTTGTTGTGGGATCGCAGATGAGTATCACGGGCTGAACAAAGGAATGACAGTTAAAGGATAAAGTCAAGTCGCAAGAAACATGCATGCATCCAATTTTAGTGCAAAGTGCTTCTGACACAGGAAATTATAAGGATTAGCAGTCATGCCCGTGCGCACACACACACACACACACTCTCACACAGCAAGGTGTGTCCTCTTTGCAGTGATGTTAAAGTAGCCAGGTATTTACGCTCCTGCTCAGCTTATCAGATTTCAGTATTTCCCCTAAGGCGCTGTGACACAAAAAGATAGATAGCCATCCAGGCATGACCTCAGACATACACACCACGCGCACAAAGACACACACACACAAAGTAGACATATGACAACCCAGGCATGGCGTCAGACACCATCAGTGAATACCTTCTTACAAAAACTGTGATTACACAGAAGCGCCAGCTGAACAACTTCTGTGGTTTTATAAAGGATTTTAAAGGTGCTGATGTATTTAGAAGTGTGTGTGTGAGCTGTTTCAAGCAATTATATGTTTCAGTGTGTGTTTAGTCTTTACGGAATATTTCGTCTTATAAATCTGCTTGCTTGCAATTGACATGGGAGGACTGCAGTGACTCCGCAACCCATCAGCCTGCGTGGCTTTTGTTGCTCCATTATCAGAAATCTGAGCATCTCTACGGCCAACTGAGCTCGAGAATAATAGAGTTTTGCAGCGGATTGATCGTTTTCAATTATGTTAATCTGTCCGCATATTGTTTGCACTGATAAGGCGGCTGAAAACTTGATCAGATCAGCGCTGATAGTGTATGTTTTCTCCATGTCAGGGTATGTGTGTCGTAGTGGGAGGTGAGGCTTTAAGCAAGTAGTAAGAAAGTAAGTCAAACTGCCTCCTTGTTTTTGCTCATGCTTCGCGTTGCCCCGTCCCTGTTCCCATTTTTTAAGAAGGAATGTATGTAAATCCTGGTAATTTAGCAGCGTGCATGGCAGTTATTCATGTTGTTGTTGCGGAGCCAGGTGAGCCGAGCTTCACCTGGCTGATAGCATCTGATTTCACATCAGCTCTGCCTCCGGGCCCTGAGGCCCCACCACCGTTTATTTAACTCTAATCATTTTAAGGCATCTTCTCTTTACCACCGTCACTAGAAGATAGATAGAAGGAGATTGAGCGAGGGAAAATAGAGTGGAAGAGAAGGCCAGGCCGAGAGAGATGAGACACGCTGTCAGATACCAAATTCTGTCCTCTTCCCGTCCTCTCCTTCTTTCATAAAATTTCATTTTCCTCAAAAGCACTTTTTTCTTTCTCACCAGAAAGTGGTTGAGACGTACAACACACCGGGACAATAATATGATGATGGGGTTTGTGGGAGGTGAAAGGTCAAATAATGTAGGTGACAGCTTGGACTTTGAAGTTTCGCAGCAGGTAGCCCTCCACCTCCCCCCTCCTTCCCCGTCCACCCTCAGGCTCTCTGCCTCTCTGTCAGTCCGTCTTTCTCAGTCTTACTCCCAACACATATTTCTCCCTCAGTCTGTCTCTTTCTCTCTGAAGTTCTGCTCATCCCGTTTGAGCAACTAGCTTGACTTGTGTTGCTTTACACTGACGGATGAAAAATAAAGTTCACGCAGTTCTGGCGGCTTCTGGGGCCACATTCTACGCAGCACTTCGCTTTATTTATGCCGCAAAATTTAGAAACTCTTACTTATTTCCCGATCAAATTTCCTTGTTGTAAATTTGATTCGGAGCTAAATGAGCTCCGGCCACATGAAGTCGGTTGAAAACTGGCAGGCCCACTCGCCTTTTCTTAAACTCTACCCATGTGTGAAGTGTTAGCTGAGCACGTGCGCCCCTCTACACTGCAGCTGCTGGCGCGTCAAGGTGTGCCATGATTCAAGCATGTACTACACCCTGTCAGATTCCAGCAGCAGAGAACAACACTTTTTTGGAAGAGTTACAACCTTAGCGAGAAATAGGTTGTTTAGTGAAAATACTCTGGGAAGGACTTCTTTGCCTAAGGGATGGAACTGAGATGTGTGTGCCGCCCCCCCACAGTCAGTCCGAGGCACACTAAAGCATGTGCGCACATGCACAAGTGTCCGGGTCTGTGCACGTGCGCACAAACGCATACAGTTACATCAACGCACTTGGAGGCATCAGTCATATGCACGAATGTCTCGCGCACTCACATCTACACACAGTGCTCCCTCGAAGTCTCACAGTCTCACACAACAGTTTTCAGATCAGCTCCTTTTTGCTGCACTTGCGCAGTGTCCCTAGAGTGCCAGGGTCGCACCGCACAGTGTCGTCTAGAGAGAAGACATTTGTACCCCCTCTGAAGCTACCACTTCTAGTACTTCCCTGCGTGTGTGCAACAAAGAGAAAAAGGAGTTACGCAGAGATGTCTGTGGATGGAAGAGAAGAGGAAGGGTACAGACAGAGGGAGACAGAGAAAGGGGAAAAGAAGACTGATAGGCCAGTGAGCGAGGTCTAAACATGAGTCCTAACATGGGGGAAAAAACTGTCAAAACATGATTGTTGCATTTGAGATCCGTGACTGAAAAGTATGGGAAATGCTGAAAAAGCATCAACACCACCTTTACCTGTAAATATATGAATTTATAGGAAAAAAATCATCAGGTTTTATTAGATTAGCCAACAAAATGATGTGTTACTTTATGTTTACGTTCTATAAGTCCTGAAACGTTTAAAAGAACAGTCATTTCTTGTTGCCACACTCAGTCAGTTTGCATTATGCACTCACACATCATGAGGCCTTTGATCCCGGTCCTTTAAGGAAGAAATGTCTCCATCACAAAGGACAAAGAATCACATGACTGATGGTAATTTCTCTCATTAGACTACAGTGAGAATTATTTGGATGAATCTGGGATTACTGTGATGGAGGACCTTTGATTTTTCCATTTGAATGTTAGTCACAGATATGATGGAGCCTCCGGGGATATTTTGCCGTGGTGACTCTGGGGTCATCGCCGGAGGCAGACATGCATCGCCCCAGGCCATCTCTGTGTTCACCCCCTTCAGCGTAATGTGCCTCAGAGGCCCACGCAGTTGGGATATTATGAGGTTTTTTTTTTTGATGGGTTTTGGGACAATTTCAGGTCTAAATTCATGTTGAAACTGTTGAGACCAGTGTTTATGTTCTTATTGTAAATTAACATGGTGGAATCACAGCTCAAAAAAGTTTCTCATTCTTCATCATTCAACTTGCTTGACCCCTCGCTGGAGAGCTCTCCCATTCATGTGTTTCAAGTTGCCCTCACCATGGACCCACTAATGGGTCCTCTCTCTCTCTCTCTCTCTCTCTCTCTCTTCCTCTCTCTCTCTCACAGTGTGTCTTTCTCTCTCTCTCCTCACGCTCTGCTCTCACTAATGGACAGATGGCATCCCATTGTTTACTGGGCCAAGGTACAATGCCTTATCGGCCATAGCAGCGGAAACTGGGCTAGCGTTTCTGCTTGACCCAGCTCAAATCTGCCTCCAAAAAAAAAAAAAGGAGGAGGGGAAGGAGGGCGGTAAGAAAAGGGGAGGGTGGGAGGGAGGGAGAAAGGGTTGGAATAGTAGCCAACCAATAGAGGTCCGGGGGAAAAAGTGATCTCCCTCATGCAGTATGATTTCTGGCCCTCTGTTTACACCTTTTTGACCCTGGATGGTGTGTGCATTTCTGTGTGTTGTGATGGTCAAACCCTCCCCCTCTACTCCCCTCCTCACCTCCCAGTAATCGAGTGAGCTGTGACACACACACACACACACACACACACACACACACACACACACACACACACACACACACAAGCCTCGGGGCAAGAGTAGATTTCTTGATGATGGGATGCAATCACCTCAGAGCCAATCAGTAATGACCGTTAATCAGCTGATCGATCGGAGGAGAGGGGCTCTGTGGCCGCAATCCTTGCCTCACTATGAGGTGTTGTGTGTCGGGGTGGATCAGTGAATATGTGTATTGAGGATTTTGTTCCAAAGATGAGAATGACACACAGTATTGGTCATAATGTACGGCGAATGTGTAAATCTGCACCTATCTGTAAACAAGACTATCCTTTAATTGGCTTTGTACCTGTTCTCTGCACAAGCTGAATCTTATCTAATCTAAATATGAAACTAACTTGATAACAGACCTGTGAGGTCACGTAATTTCAGCACAAAAGGAAAATATACAAAAAGAAAAACAAAGCTTATTGTCCAAATGAAAGAAGCATTCAGATCCAAAAACAAAAAAAAATATTTAATTTTCACGTTAGCGCCTGAGCCAGATTAACAATATCAGGGTGTAAAAGATAAGTGATACGCACATTAGCCCAAAGCCGGCGAGAACCAGAGGGTTTCAGGTGCAAAACTGATAATCCATGAGATCTGAAATGTTTTGCTTTGTTTGTTAATTTTGTTTTGGGGATATCTGCAATGCGAGTATCACGATGTTTTGTTCCACCATGGCTGTGATGTCTTTGTCCTTAGATTTTCTGCATGTTGGACCATTTTTGTCTATGCAGCAACTGAGTTTTCTCCTTCTCATGCTAACTTTGAAGATCCTTTTCTAATATGTAAACTATAAACACATAAACTAAACTACACGGTTCAGTATATTCTTAATAATCAGAGAATAGTCAGATATGTTGCACTGGTGCAGCTACCCAAAAGAGAGACTTGTGCCTCGCCACCACGGAGGGCCCCTGTCTCAGCCCCTCAAACCACCAGTTCCTCCCCTCCTTTTAACCCCTGGGGGTCTGAGACCTGGGGAACTTTTAATTATCCACAGCCCCAGCTCTCCTCTCCACTGGCCACTGAATGGTCAACAGGCTTTTTACTACTTACTGAGGCATCAGTGCCTGAATAATAATAGAAAACAATGTCAGCGTGCAGGGAGAAGTGTCTAAGGGGGGCCCAGGCTGAGAGAGAGAGGGATAGGCAGAAAGAGAGAGATAGGGGTATCATTAGATAAGCCTGTTGGTTAATTAGCCCTGCTTCAGGAGGAGGGGACCCCCCTCCTGATGCCAAGAATGGCCATCAGGCGTTATCCGCGGTCGCCTATTTTTTATGGTCCTTTGCCGACTCAACTGACGAGGTTGTTAAGCAGCATGGAGGGCATATGGTGCCAGGATGGAAACACACTGTTGTCAGTCAGTTGCACATTGACAGAAGGAAAAATAAAGTTTTACGTTGTTGCAGAGGCGGGACTGAAGATGTTTCGCTCCATCTGCTTGTTAGCCATGGACTTTAAAACAGGATCCCCTTCAGTGATGGAGATGTTTGGACTATTCATCAGGTTGGCTGTGTGGGATGTCCTTAGAGCTGACGACACAGCCGGCTCCTACCAATGTCTGGATTTTCACTAGATTTACAGTACTGGGGAACATTTTTCCCAAAGACAACTGCCAGAAACTGCACTGTGGGAGATGTTGAATATGGCACGAGGGTTATTTAGATAGGATTATCTCTTATTTAAAGGGTCACTTTGAATATCAAAAAGCATATTTTCCCACTTACTCGTGGTATCTGGCCGTGCGGATAGGTTCAGTTTGATTTGGCGGGATCATCAGATCTACTTTGGCAGTTGTACTAGAAACTGCCTTCTTCTCATACTTTAGGAACAAATGTACGTAATGTATACACCGGCCAGGAATGTTTGGCAGTGAGGTTTCAAATGTTAAAACAACATTTTTTCAATTGTATGAGTCAAAGATGTAGGATAGTTTTTCAAACATACTTCAAACTAAACTTTTAATTGGTTATTAAAAAGTCTAATACTGATACCTCTAAACATCCTACATAAGCAAACGAGAAAATAAGTTATTTCTGTATAATTAAAATAGTAATTCTCAATGCCGTCGTCGGGTCGGCTTTCGGCTCAAATCAGCAATAAAATTAAAGGAGACCTATTGTGCTTTTTTTCCTTTTTGTCATTTCCTTCAGTGTTTTATGTAGGTTCTTACGCATGTAAGACGTCATGAAAGTTACCTGACCTGTCAGCACAAGCAGTGTAAGCAGTGCGGGCTCAGGCATGGGTGAGCTGACCAATCAGAGCTGACTAGTTATTTCCAAGGGGGCCTTAAAGATATATATATATATATATATATTTTAAAAGTATTATGAATGTGTTGCCTTTTTGTTTCACTTGCTTCTGAAACAATTGCCCAAGCTAGCTGTTAAGATCTTCTTAGCAGGAGGTGGTCGTGCTAAAGGGTTGCCAGAATCAACGAAACCAAGTTCCTTGTAGCTGCTTTAAATACCGGAAATACATAAATCATTACTCTTTGTAAGCATATGTATAGCATAACACTATACTGGACGACAAAACCTTTCCAAAACCCCAACACTATCTGTAGATGCATATTGATTTTTACAGTGAACTGACCCTTTGAAATGCAATCCAATAAAATCTATAAATGAATTCACTTTAAAAGCGTTGCTGCTCCGACCCATATCAGGGTTAGCAAAGACTAACAGTCAATGTTTGTAAAAAATAAGTTCCTACGAGCCAGAATTTGGTCTTAATTGTTGTCAGAAAACAGAAGCTGACCCACCGACTCCACCATGTTCCGCTTGTTATCAACGCACTTGAAAAAAAACTCCCTCCCTCCCGACGAGGAAGGGAAAGAGCCATACATAATGCATTAATTTGGTTGAATACATATTAAGAGCTTTGAACACCCCTACCTTGTTTTTCACTCCCTTGCCAGCTATTTGCATCGCATTGTGTGGTGCTCATTTAGTATTTATATTACTGTATGCACTGGCTTTTGTGCAGTCGGTTCATAATAGTCCACTTTTTTCCAATTAATCACAAAAGATTTTTGTTTTGCCTGCAGCACATTCAGGGGGACTCACAATAGTAAGCAAGAGCCCATACATCAAACACTACTTCTCCTTTCTTTCTTTCTTCCCTTGTTTCTTTCTGTCTTTCTTTTATACGCCCTTCATGTCCCTATCATTCCTTCTTTCTGTCCCCCAATCATCACTCACTCTCTCCCTCCATCCCTCTCTCCCTTTTCTTTCCAGTCTCCCCTGTACATTTTCCCCTCTTCCGCCTCCCACTGTGAGCGTTACAGATTTTTGCCCCTTAACACCACCTTCTCCCCTGTTCACTCTATCCCAGTCCCTCATCCATCCATCCATCCCCCAAACCCTCTCTAATTTTTTTACCATCATCCTCTCTTTCACCCTCCCCTCTCTCTCTCCCTCTCGCAGTGGTGGCTGGGCAGGCCAAGCCCCGGGGCAAGAGAAACAGCGCCCAGATCTGCTCTGTGTCGTGTGACTAGTTATTTTTATCTCAAGTCACTTTCTAGGCCCAAACAGCTCCCTCTCCATCCCTTTCTCCTCGCTCTCCTTCTCTCTCCTTCTCTCTCTCTCTCTCTCTCTCTCTCTCTCTCTCTCTCTCAATTGCATTTTATTTTCATCCTCTCTTCCTCTTACATTTTTTCCCCTCGTTTTTGGCAGGGGTCCTGGTTTACTCACTGTACTGTATTTACTTCTAACAAGCAGTGTAAGATAAGACGAGTGGGCAGTGTTTGTGTACGCACCAACCTGTGTGAGCGTGTGTGTGTGTGTGTTTGTGTGTGTGTGTGTGTGCGCTCGCGTGTGTGTGTGTGTGTGTGTGGCAAGATGATTCAACATGCGTTTTTTGTTGACAGGCATAAACACAAACTAGCTCTCTCTGCTGGTAAATGTTCCTGAAAACCACAGAAGGAAAAACACAGGTGATAACAACTGATCACTGGAATTGAGAAAAAATCAGCCAAATATGTTAAAAATAGAGAAATGCCTCCTGTGTTGCACCATATTTCACATGCAGTTACAGTATTAAAAAGTATATCAGCATGTCCACTCTGTAGCAACATCTCATGAACACCAGAATCAGCCTTTCTGGAAAACACCTTCGAGACTTGTTCTGGAGAGTTCTGGGCATGTTGGTTAGAACAAAATATGTTGTCAGGAAAGAGGACACACACACTTACGGAAAAAAACACACACACACACACAGACACAGTCTGCTCTTCAGGAGGAAGCCCATTGTGCGGAGAGGAGATCGATGGAGGGGTCAGGCCATGTCAGAAGAGGTAAAGCAGAAACAAGCAGAAGATTGTTTTCTGCGTCTCCGGCTCCACCGCTGTCTAGAGACCCCGCTGGTCAGTGCTTTGCACCAGGGTACAACCTTTCAGCTCCGGGAGAAGACACTGTTCACTTGCAAAGTTCTGTCTGTGCAAATGTAAAAAAAAAAAAAAAAAAAAGAATGTCAGCAGACTTTTTTATGATGATGTGTAATAGACTTACCTATTGTTGTACAGAATTATAAGCTTTTTTCACTTGTGTCTCTGCATTACGATTTTTCTGGTTTTGAATCAAACAGATGTGAAAAAAAAATGTTTGTTTTATTTGGTTTTTTTTAGCATCGTATGATGAGTTTGTCAACCAAACCTCACAGATTTTTTCTCAGTTTTTATTGCAAGAAAGAATTTACTGTTTTAATCCGGTTCTTTAGATAGTCTTATTTAAGTTCTTACGACAGTGATTTTTTTATTAATTACCCCAATCAAAAAAAAGATTAGTTATTGATATATATATGTTTATTATTATGCAATTTTTCATACAGCTGTAGAAGTGAAAGTTGTACCTAGTATATATATATATATATCCCATGAGCCAATAGGGGGTAAAGGGTAAAATATTGTATGACCAAACGAACAAATATGACCAAAACAGCCACTCTTAGCCTATTTTTCAGAATTGTTCACCCCTTAAAAATACATTTCAGTGACAAAGAGTACATATTTAAATATTAAAACAAATTACACAGTTGAATTTATGTTACACTAGATGAAATCATTGGGTAAAATTAATCAATTAATTGAGTTATCATGCAGCCACATGCACTGCCCGTCTCAATTAGGACTTTGAAGGAATGAGCTCAAAAACAGAAAAGAAGTAGCAATTGGTATTATCAAAAAGCCCAGTCACCAGAATAAAATGTCAGTATTGTGCGCTTTTGCCATCCATGCATCAACATTTCTACAATATGCTCTCTACAAGGCTGCCAAGGGAGAGACCACTGTTAGAGACGATGTTTCCAACATTTACAAATGCAAAACCACTGGATATTTTTAATGAGACATTGGGACAACTTGCAAAAACAAAACAAAATGTTGGGATATTTTCAAGCCACGTCCCTGGCGACTGGGCCAGCTGAGCCAAAACATGATCTTTTTCTATCCCAAGTGTTTTTAATGCCTAAAACTAGCCACACTATAAGCAACAGCATTGTCACAACATAACACTGAACACTGCACATAAAGAAAAATGCACATTGGCAACATATCTTTGGTTTGAAAATTATAATGCCAACATTTATTCTGCCAATTAGTTTTTATCAAACATAGAAATAAGCGACTCTATTCACTCCCCCTAATCTGTGATGAGTCTCGGAAAAATGATGAGTCAGTTCAAAAGAAAGCAGAGAAAGAGAGCATTTTATTTGAGTAATGTAAGTTTTAAATACACTAAACAGTGGCGTGCTCTCTTTATCAAAACTGTTCATTCCTGCTGTCTCTTGCTGTTATTATCCATCAGCTGTTATTTTCGGATGCTGGCCCCAACTGATAAGTGTGGGAAAGGAGCATGTGGTTCTCCACACCAGTCCTCCAACCTCAGTCACAATGGTCTGCTTTGTCCACCTCACCTCCCTCCTGCCCTGTTTTGGGCGCTACATAGGGTTGGCATTGTGCTTAATAAAGTTACAGTGGCCCTAGGACGTCTGACTTCCCTTGATAGCAATAGTCGGCACATCGGGGGCGTAACAAGCTGGGACAAAAGACCGCAACTGCCACTTCGCTACACCCAGGCCGAGTGTCGCTCAGCAGGACCACGGCCAGAACTGCCTGGTGAGGTTATAGCAAGCCATAATGGAATTATCATTTAAAAACCTTGCTGCATGGTGAATTTCCGATGTATTTAAAATAGACGAGATTCTGTCTGGAGGGCAGATCATTGACGAAGCTAATGAGTTAGCCCTGGCTGGCACCAAACCAAGCTAATGATTCACTTGGGCTTTTCTTATGACCCTACAGCTCTCACGTGCCCTGTGTCATATCTTTTTAGGGTGGGGGTTGAAGGGAAGAGAAGCTGCAGAGATGCTCGCAGAGCCCCTTTCTGTCAGACTACATAAGGTGATGAAGGTTTGTTTAATGAAACAAGATAATAGAGTCAAAGCAAAAAGGGTGCAGGCACATATTATTAAATTATCTGCCAAGCAATTGTCTCATCAATGCTCATGCTTTAGGACAACATGTGGAGCGCTGACGATGATGGATAGGATGAGGGTTAGGGTGGGCTGATTGTTTCAAGACCAACCTGTGGGTCATTTACCAAAATTTGTTTGAAAAAAAACAGTCTTTATCATCAGCATTGCCTTCTTGTTTCACAGATGACCTCTGTAAATTAATAGACTCTCTAAATGTTAGATTTCAATGTAATTATGATGATATTGACGATTAATTAAAGGGTTACTCCACCATTTTACACATTAAAGTGTGTTTGTAGGTCTTTCGGAGTATTAATGTGTATGTGAAAACAGCAGTCTAAACCTTTTATGGCGCCTTGTAATCTGATGAAATGCCACCATTACGTTATGGTTAATAGGCATCAGAGTTTTATTCAACACATTCTTCTTCCTTTTATAACCTAGTGCACACATTGCCCACAATGCAACTCAGCCACTGGGTGACATCATTGGAGGCAATTTATCCGATTGCATGCAGCTTCCTCTGCAGACACAAACAGTGTTACACTACTTTTTTCATTTATGTACCCTTTAAGTAATAACCAGCCTTTGTTTTGCAAAAAGGTGATTGAATTTATTAAAATGGTCCCGTTCATATGTTCCCATTTCGCTGTCATACTTTTATTTCACACATTTTCCATACATAAAATGTTATCAAACAAACCAAACTTTGACAGATATCATCTATCACTTAATATGCAACATCTTTATCTCTAGTCATCAGCTGTTTTGCTTAATTAATCGTACTTATCACAAACAAATAACCTTATTTAGCTATGTGCAACCACTGTTAGCCTCTGTTTCTGTGTATATTAACTGTAATTTGTCTGAAAAAACAACAGTTTGCTCAGCTTTCTATAGATATCTCCTTGTAGCCCATATTCATTGTTCATTACTGGCAAAGTATTCCCACATGTATCACTCTAAGACATAAATTGTTTGCTATATACAGCTATCTTGCTCATGTCACAGCCAGCACAGGGCCAGCTCCTGACTGATGGCATGCTCTCTTTCCCCAGAGCTGCTGGGTCCCCTGGTAGTTCCATTCCCCCCGCTGCCACAGCGCTCCCTCGGGGTGTCACCGCCAGAGTGTGTGTACATATGTGCGTAAATGTGTGTGTGTACTGTATCTCCCCTCTGCAGGTAGCTAACTGTGACAGCTGGGTCCACAGGTAATAGTCAGGTGGCTGAAAGGAGGACCCCCTTGGGAAGATCTCCTCCGTCCACCAGACCCCAAGGGAGAGAGAGAGAGAGAGAGAAAGACTAGAAGTGGCGGTGGAAAGGTCAAGCAGCAAGGGATTTCAGAGCTGAGGTGAGTGTTCCCCCGTGACTTGCCCACAACCACCATTTGCTCAACCCTACCCAGGCTCTGTCCCCGCAGACATACAGATTTTGTGTGCTCATGTGTGCGTGCATGTCTGTATACACACTGGTTGGTGGCCCTGGCTTACGTATGAATGCCGGTCAACATCTGCCTGCTAGTGGTAAGGAGGTCAACATCTGACAAGTGCATGATAAATGGCTGCTTGATCCTCTGTTTCCCGCTTCTGGTGGGGCTGTATGAAGCTCTGTGGCTGGGTGGCTGGGACCTCAGCCATGTTTTGCATGAGTTTAGGAACACTGACACTTCTTTTCCTTCCGATGAAATATTTTTTTCAAGCTAATTCATCGAAACGTGTTATGCAGTGAGACGTACAGCAAACTGTAAGGCCTTTTAAAAACCAAGCAAGTTGATCAAACTGCATACTAATCCTTATGTGTGAATGCATGTGCCCAGGCATAGATTTTACTTCTGATTGGTCCCAAAAGTCACTCATTGGATTATGCATGCACATCATTATCAGGAAAAAATTGTTTCCAAAAGTCATTCTTGAGTAAAAGTGAAGATATATTTTTAATTGTACTTTGGTAAAAGTGAAATTCATATAAATAGTACTTTAGTATGAGTCTTACAATTAATTAGAGAAAATATACTCAAGTATCAAAAGTAAGTAAAGTAAGTAAAAGTAAATCATATATGTCCACCGATTACCCTCCTGGACGATTATCAGATTTGAAATTCAGCATTTCTTGGTTTATGGATCAGTATTTTTTGTTGTTTTTGTTTTTGTTGATGATTAGATAAATTAATTTAAAATGTGTTTATCTGCTTTGGCTCTCAACCTGCAAACTAATAACCTAAATTATCAAATGAATTGGAGCAGTGTTAAAAGTACAATATTTGCCTCCAACATGTAGGTGAAAGGTGGAAGTATAAAGCAGCAGAAAATGGAAAAACTCAAGTACAGCACAAAGCACTTCAAAGCTGTTTAAGAGCAGTACTTGCGTAAATGTCACAAACCAATCCACCAGTCCATATTGGGTATGCTACTTCCTGTACCGGACGTTAGTGTGGGATGTAAATTATGATTCTTAGAATCGTCCAATACAGACGTCATGCCGAGGATACTGGGCAGACCCAAACTATCATTTAAGAGGTTCAAAGTTTAAAGCGTTAAAAATAATAGACACAGCAACACCAGACATATCTCTGTGTAATGTGATAATTGCATAATTATACTAAATTGGTCCCTGTAGGACAGGATTTTTCCCAACTTAGTGACTTGAACCTAAAGGGTAACCTCTCTGTGGTTATCCTGCCACTTAATAACAGATATATTGTACCATTAAAGACTTTCATGAAACGAGGTCCTGTCTTCTCTGTTACCTGTGCATGGACAGGTGGTGATTTGATAGCCACGTTTCAAACTGCACAGCATTACAGCAGGTGTTTTCAGGATTCTTAATAGCTCCCATGTGCCTGAACATGCCTTGGCCTAACTGACAGTAAGTGTGCATTCAGGGGACAGATCAAGGTGGATTTGCACTCATGCTCTTCAAAACTTTTTATCTTTCCAGACAGACGTGCTTGTTGTGGATGCTGAAGGGAATGGGAGGGGAGGAAACTATTGTGTTGTCAGGTCCTCTAGCCAACCACACACTTTGAGTCAGACAGTTTACTTGGTCATGGAAACATTCCTACTCATGTGTCACGGGATGGCAAGACCTCCCCAATGTTGCGCTGCGTTGTCAACGAACCCCATTAAGAAAACTCTCAGACGAGGCAACACAAACAAGATTCTCTTCCTCTTGACTCTTCTTGTTAGGGCTGCCCTTTATCTCCCTCTCCAGTTTTTATGAAGGGAGTCCTATCTTTGGACTATCATTTGACATCATGTACACATTCCTCCTACCAGATGCTCCCTTGTGATATGCTGTGTGTGTTCTCCCCCTTGCTTTGTGACTCAATGGGCTGCTTTCTTTCTTCGCAGCTTGCCCCCCCTCCATCCACACACAAACATATAGACCATGTCAGCCACAGAGTCCATTCAGCTGATGGAGACTGCTGGCTGAGGGGGAAACAGCCACCACATGATAGTGGGTACGGCCCCTCACAGAAAACCACCTTTTCTGTCCAAGGGGGGAAACAGACAATGCTTTGTGGACCATACAGAGGGAGTCTACCCCTTCTATTAAAGGCACTGACGCCCAGCTGCTTAAGCACGTCGGCCAAACTATGGACCATTGTTCCACGCATGCCTGCTTTAGTCACATCCCTTCTTCGATAGGCCCCCAGTGATGATCAATGGCCAGGCCCTGCTGGAGCGGCCGAGGGTCTGTGGCACCCCACAGGTCTCCATACTGGGCCCACTCATCTTGTGACTGATCGCCTGTCGCTCTCCACCCTCTCCACACCCCTGGCCTGGAAGAGGCACTCGTCCTGTCCTGTCCTGTCCTGTCCTGTCCTGTCAATTAAACCCACACAGCAGGTCGTAGACTCCTTGTTACTGGTCGCAAGCTTTGTCAGACCACATAGAAACGGCAAGCCGCTTTTCTCTCCTCGGCGGTGAGACGCCGTTTTTATTGGCTGACTTTGCAGGAGATAGGTGCACCGGTTCTTATGTTTTTCATCCATTTTACGACAGCCTTTAAAAAGCTAATGTCTGTCATCTCATCTGTTTGGTGCAATTAAATTCTTCTTTTAGTGGTATTGAGAGGAGGCCTCAGCTAACACGTCCATCAGGAGAGGAGCCGCGTATAGGAGACATGCTCAGTTAGACCGCATGGTCATAAAGGTTATATTAATGGTTTATGTACCCCACTGCAGCATTGTTAATGGCAAATGGCATTTACTGGGTTCTGCAGAAGAAGGCCATTCAATCCACTGTATGGTTTATCTATCATGTCAAGAGCTCAATAAAAAGCCTTCAGTAATATCAAAGGAGACTCAACACAAAGGCTCTACCCCTGGGCTAGGTTTAAACCTTCTCTTGTGTTCTATGTAACAAAATGAATAGTTTATATTTTCAAAATCCGTCTGAAATTAATCAAATTTAATTCCTCTTTGCGCCGTGCCTAAGTACATGCACACGGACACACACAGACAAACACACACCACGGCGTGTCTATTTGTGCGCACACAGAAGGCAACAAAGCGACCGGCACGCGCTGAAACAAACCCTATTAAAAGAATTTCAGGGGTCGTTTCAAATCTGGCTCTGTGAAAATAGCTCACGCCTGAACCAGCGACTGATTTCATGTGCCTATTTGATTGTTTAGCGTCCCTTTATCGCCGATGATGTCATCAAAGCGAGTCTCCACACTTACAGCAGGACCTCACCGGCTTTACAGTTAAGCAGTCCCCGCGACGCTGGCTGAATGCTGGAGAGGATAACGATAATGATGATGGAGGTTATCGTGGAGTAATTACTGTGCATGGAGGATTCCGCGCAGTGTGAATGAGTAAAACACCCAAGCGAGAGAGATTGGAAGAGGGAATGAGGAAGAAACATTGAAGGGGGGGGGGGGGGGGGGGAAGTGGGGGAGTTGTATCTCTTAATGTGTCGCTTGATTGAAGTGCGTAAGGTTCTGAGCTAATTACATCCAGAACCGCAGCCTAGGAACAGATGCCACACTTGTGCATCAATAAATGCTTATAAGTAACTTATTTAGGGCTGCCTGCCATGCAAGGAAATGGCATGACTTAAAGCACAAGTGCCCGGGGGCTATTCCCTAGCTCTTTGTCTTGTCATCCTGCATCTTTTAAATCTATTCAACGCTTCAAAACAACACAGGCAGACAGCAGGGCAGGCAGGGAAAAAAAGAGAAGAGGAAGAGAAAAAAAAAAGGAAAAAGATACAAATATTCACACTTTGCAGACAGTATTATGTTTGCCGTTTGGGTTGTCTGGCATCAAAGAAACGCTGTCTTCTCTTAGATTTGTGAGTGGTAAAGAAGTGGTGAGAGCGCTGTTTCAGGGCCACGCTCCCGTTTGATGGAATGCAGCTGTTCTTTAAAGTTTTAAGATAAATATGTTTTGACTTGAGCGTAGGGAGATGCATTAGCTTGACAAGTCGGCGCTATGTTTTATTTAGCTGTCGGTGTAATAAGCAGCATTAGACCTAAAATGTCTGAGAGTCGCGTGTTGTCGGAAATTTAAAGGTACCCTCCTGCTTCATGGCTTCGTTCGGTGTGAACGCCAGAATTTTTTTGTTTTTTTTTCTCCGAAGAAGCATGCATTGACATGCCGCCGTCTTAGCTGACCGCCGTGAGTGACGGATTCAAACAGACAGGTTGACTGCCTTGACAATCCCACAGTAGAGCACACATATAGAGCAGAGTATGTAATCAAAGCCAGACCTCAGCTTTCTGCAAAGATAGCAGGCAATTAGTGTTGCCAAAGCGTTACCGTGTTGTTATTCGGTACATGCGTTTTAACTGACACAATTCATTTCAGCTGCAGCTCTGAATTGTTGACAGCCCTGAGTCATTAGATTGGCTCCGAATGTGCTTGTTTTTGTGTTATCTCTCAGTGTGTTGTCACCTGTTTAATGTCTCCATTCCTGTTCAAACATTTTCAGCTCATACTTTATGCAAATCAGACGGAAAGACACTGACTGCATGCCATGGCGCTCACACCCTGGTAACTTTATGTGTACATGTGTGCATGTTCAGGGGATCACAAAGCTATTTAAAGCCGTAACGCTGGAACATTAACGTGAAGGGCCCCTGCACATTCCCAAGGATTTGCATACAGAGAGAAAAAAGAGCTTCTTCACTCATTGCTGTCTCGGCTGTAAAGATATAAGAGGGCGAAGCATCCCTGGGAATTCTGGTTGGTTTTGATCAACCTGCGTGACTGACCAGTTCTGGAGACGCCGCAGTGCTTAAGACAAAAATGCTAATGCACCAGGGAAGCGAGCATTTCCACCTCAACTATTTGTTCTCCCTCTCCGAAATGCGAGAAAGCTGTTTTGCAATTGATGGTTGTCCCAGAGAATAATTAGACAGGTTTGCATTTTTCATGAGATTAATTCATGGCTTTCTAATGTACGTTTTGTAACCTCACACTGCATATATTCTGTCCGTATTAACATATTTGAAATATGTATGATCTTTAAGGAATATGCCATATGTTAGTAGCAGGCTCTGTACCGTGGGTTTAACCATGTGAAAGCAGAATGCAAATGGCCTAGTTTGGTTAATATGTAGTATAATCAGCTTGGAAATGAGTTTGCAGTGGAATTCTCACATGGACTTGTCTCTTCATGTTCGTCGTACGCAGATTATATTCAAATCAGCAGCCACTGCCAAAATGTGCACGCGCACACACAAACACACGTAGATTGTAAATAAAGATTCTGATTCTGGAGTGAAGCTGGTTAACCTTTAAGACTAGAATACATGGACACCTTTACCTGCCCTGTGTGTGTGTGGATTTGTTAGCGTCATTGTGCGTGCATATTTGCACACAAACATATGCTGCGTGCAAAAAGTGCAATCGGTGAATTGTCATCGCCTGCGTGGACAAACAAGGAGTTGGGGGAGGCGGAGGTGGAGGAGGAGGAGGAGGAGGACTTGGTTGAAGCTGCGAAACAAGGCTAACTTTTCCATGACATCACTCGTCTGGTATTAACAGTGTTAACGCGTCGTCCTGTTTTTCCTCTCCTCTCCAGTGCCACCCAAATGAGAGGAATATAGTGGAGAGACGATGCATGTTTGCCGTTTTATAGGGGTTCCAAGTGGCCTGCTGCCAGAACCTCTGCTTTGCATTTCCTCCCAGGGCTAATTCATCACATCCTTTTCTCCCTCATTCTTCTCCAGGGGCACAAGTTCTCCTGGGATAGGCCTCATGTACCAGTGTCCAGTGGGACACTACACCCAAACACAGAAAGCCGAACTTGTTTAATTAAGGGAAACATATTATGCTTTCTTTCAGTTTCATCATTTCATTTTGGGTTACTACTAGAATAGGGTTATATGCTTTAATGCTCAAAGACACAGCTGTTATACAGCATCTCTGTATTCCCCCTCTCTTTTAGCTCCCGTCTCTTTAAAGCCCCCCTCTGGAATACCTGGTCTGCTCTGATTGGTCAGCTCACACGCGTCTGAGCCAGCACCGCTCGCAGTGTTTTAGGTCGGCACCGTCCAGTTTTCAGCTTCCAGTCAGCTTCTCTTTTACCTTGATTATGGGCATAAACCATGCAAAAGTGCGACGTGGTGACGTAGTGTGATGGCAAGAAGTCACGTAATTAGGCGGGGCTAATGTCGCTGCTTCAGGGTCAGCTTTTCTGTGGGAGAGAGGAGCTCCCTTTGGCGCATATTTTGGCCTTTTAACTGTCAAGAACTTTAACATGCACAAGCACATATAAATCTGTGGGGGAGAGGGAGAAAATGAAAAAACAACAAAGGTGTCCTTTAACTCAAACACACCGGCATGACAGTTCACAGCAACAACAAACAACAACTAACAGGATGCACGGGCTGCAGAAACAGCATCTGTATTTTCATTAACACTCTATTAAGTCAATCTATGAAATGAAAACCCAGTGTATGAAAACCTTTAAACTGTCAAATAATCAGACTTGAGGCGTCGTTAGTACCAAAGCAGCTGGAACACACTTTCTCACAGTGTGCAGTGAGACTTTAAAACCAAGCACAGTGTGTGATGAATATGAAAAAGCTGTAATCCAAGGTGTCTGATTTCACCCCCAGGCCAGGAGGTGTGGGGGTGAGCAGCTCTGCAGAGAGGTACAATATTTTAATGCCTCAGAAATTACCGCTCACTATTTGTCGAGTTGTTTGGGCAGCGGGGAGAAAAAAATTCATGGCATATATACCTCCCAGCCCCACCTCTCTCCTGCACCCACAGCTGCAACCACCACCCCCGATCGTTTTGATCTAATTTCCTCTTTTTTTTCCCTTCTTCCTTTACCTTTCCTGCTGAAATTGATTTCTGCTTGTTTGGTTTGGCAGTAATAAGATCAACAGTAGGATCATGTTTCAATGGCATACTACCTTGAACCCCAGGCAAATGATTTGTCCAAACTTAATAATGGAAATACTTAGGATGTATTGGGAGATGTAAACAGTAGTTGTAATAAAACAGCGCCGGAAGGTAAGGGCTCCTTTAAGTTGCAAAGCCTTTCCACTTATGTTGGCCGTGCACACCTCAGGCTCTCCCCAAACACTACGAATAAAATGTATCCCCATTTAGCCTGGCGAAAAGTCACCCAATAAAAGCTATTTAACTGGAGTGCGGTCTGGAACGTGGCATGTTCGGCACACTGCAAAGTTTGACCGCCAATGACAGAGCTGTCAACACAACAGGAAACAGCTACACTGGCAGTTAGTTTAACCCTGTCAAATACACATATAGACAATGTTGAAGTCCCGTTCTATACTGTAATGCCAAAGCACTGTTAGAAAATCTCATATTTCCCCGTTTGGCTCTAATGCTCACAACTTTAGCGTGAGTCACTAAGAAATAAAAGAATCTTTACTCATAGCAAGCTAGCTTCAGTCTTTCTCCTCTTTGTGAACTGTAAAGTCAATCAGTCAGCAGGACTTGTTAGGGATTTGAGGACATATTGTATTTTCTAAACCATGTCGTCACCTACATAGACAGTGAAACCTCAGCGATTTGCTCAAGTCGCTAAGGTAGCAATTTCAGGTTATATTTAGCTTTTCCAAAAGATGTATTGTATGTGCGTCAGTTTCTAATTAAGCCCTTCAAGAGTTTTGTTTACAGGCCGTTGCCTCACACCTTGTATGCATTGGCCCACTTGCATTCCTCCAAGTGAATTAGATTAGTTTCACTCCATGCAGGATGGCAGAGTTACTCCCTGTCTTCGGCCGTAACGCGAAAAATGTATCCACTCAGGAAACGCTTCACATCCTCTCTCTCTCTCTCTCCCTTCACACAGATTTATCCTCCATTTTTACAAAAAAAACTGCGACCTTCATGAAAGCATCAATGTTCAACATTACATGAGCAGGTTAAGGCTGGATGGATTCAGTGTTGTGGAAGCTCACACATCACAGTCCAAAATAAAGTTACTAGTTTGCATTTGTTTGCTGCAGATCTCCCACAATGTGGTTTCTTACAAGTTTGTTTACTTCTGTCAAGAAATGAATGTAACCGGTCGTTTACATAACGCTGTGAGTTTGACTTGGGTGGAGGGACTCTGCAGCTGTTGGCTTCTTGTCTTACCCTTTGATAATGATTTCTTTTCTCATTTACCTGCAGATATTTCCCAAGACTGGTTGGACGCTTCAATTTGATGTGCTATTTCATACGTGCTTCCAACATGGCTGACGTTCAGACTTGTTTTTTCCAGCCCCGACGTGCACATTTTGCATAAAAATGTGACATTTTTTCAGTTGGAATATGTACTGATGTGTTTTTGTAACTCATGACTTTGCTTCAGCAGTAGTGCTATCAATGTTTTTTTCCCAGGATTGCGACAGCATGACCTGCCTTACTCTGCCTTTATTTAGCTTAATAGCATGATATTCTTACCCTAAAATTCCTTTCAGACACAACGAAATTTTGCACTGCCTTGTGTGCTTGCCAATTAACATTACATTGGTGTTGCTGATTTGTACATGACGTTCTCACATTTTCACATATTTCGAAGTTGCATCCCTCATTTGATTGCATATGGTATCTGACATTTAGCTAAAGCCCAGCAGCTTTAGCATTTGTTACTGCTGCTCTAATATCAGTGCAGACTGTCGGGGCAGGAATACTGGTTGCTAATGTTAGCCTATAAAGCACAGCTAATGTTAGCGGCAGGCAACGAAGCAGTTTCGTTTTCTTATATGATTGCTTGTTTGAATGAACTAAGGTTGTCCATGGTTTGTCATCTCCATCGCATAAATGGAGAATGGCACTGTGATGATACCAGGATTGCCACGGTAACGCAAGAGAAACCACCACAGCAGGAGACGCCATGTTGGAATTGTCCAGTTGTAACGTAACTGATGACGTGTGAGGGTCTCGAGGGGTTGTGCATTTCATAGGGGGAGATTTCAATCACTTCCCTGTTTAACTCTGCGCTGAGGGTCAAGGGGGCGTTCGAAAACATGGGGTAGGGGTACCACTTGGAAATGGAATTAGGCCTTAGTCTCCATGTCTAAACCTTGAAGACAATCTTCAGACCGGACGACAATACTCCTCAGTGTGCAGCACGTGAGCTGATGTAATAGAGGAGTGTTCAGGGCCCAGAAGATTCCTGCGTGCAGCTGCACTCTGTGGCACTATTGACCCAAAATAGACAGATTCATGGTGTGTTTAGTTCTGTATCATGGCCACTGTTGTTGTCTGCCACATGGAGTCCTTGTGACCAGGCCACAGAGTCGAGATAAAAAAGCTTTACGGCTGTTTAGAGTTCTTAATCAGCTTCCTCGCTCAAAAATCCCAAACTGTTCCACTCAGAGAAAGTTCAAACACAGACGCTTTTGAAATTTTGCAAATTGGAGCACACAGTTAGAGGCTCAAGCACAAGACTAAAATAGAAAATACCAAAATTTGTGCTTAAACAAGCAAACAATTGCAAATGCTAACATGTGCTTAATCACAAATCCATTCTTCAAAAAGTTATTCTTCCTTTATGAGTGTCTCTCCTCACACACCAGGTGCGTCAGTTTAAACAAATTGGATCTCCATAATTTTTATCGTGGTGTTTTTTTGAATTTCTTGTTTCTTGCCACAGGTGGCATGGTGAATCTGAAAGGCAAGTCAAGGACATTGGGTGGCTTTGTTGGTGGCATAGCTGGTGTGATGATGATTGTGAGCCTGACATGTTTATACTTAAATCAATTTGTACTCTCGTAATTGAGGCACTGTCATGCCTTTTGATGCCCTTCATGCCAGTTTAAATGTTCTTGCAGTGCTAATTCTTCTGCTTCTGTGGTTAAGGGCCCAGTAAAAAGAGGCTCAGTCATAACAAGGCAAATATTCATCATCCAGCTGCAAGGGGGACCTGTTTCTCAGTCGAGTGTAAAACTGAGGCATGTGATTCGGAGCTGTCATCGTCTGAGCTGTTTTAATTTTTTTGACCCTTGCTCGGGAGCAAAAAATGGAAACTCCGAAAGTTGGTGGAAATAAACAGCAGGCGGACTCGTAAAACACCTGTTTGCAGTACGGGGGCCTGAGAGCAGGAGTTGTTAATAGCCAGCCATAAATCGCTCACTCCATTGTTCTGTCACCAAGTTGCAGGCCTGCATTTCTCAGTGGGATTCATGAGGTAAAACTTTGTTGAATGTAAAAGGCCAACCCACCCCCCAATCACCCCCCCCCCCGTGCTCCTTTGCTACTTTGACATCAAACATTTTAAAGCATCAATCGCCGGGCGCACCATGTGCACCTTTGAAACTAGGAAACGAACTTCTGAGCTGTGACAGAAACATGCAAATCGCCTTTTGAATTTCGACTTCTTTGCAAGTAATTTGGTTCCCCTCACATCATCTACATAAAAAACCATTTCATTACATTTGAATGAAAAATTGCTGTCTTCTTTTGTGGCGCACAATTTGACTATATTGTAGATTAGTCACAGCCAGTTAACAGAGGCTTTTTGGCGGAATGCTGATATTGAGAATAGTGTTCGCGCAGAAAAACATGCTGATTTATCAGAATATAGCTGCTGTTGACCTTTTCGCGAGGGCTCCGGAGCACCAGCAGAGAGGGGTCTTTTTCCTAATCAGTCTTTTGGCAACAAACACAAGCTGTTTGGGGCCACGGAAAGCAATTGAAGGTGTGTGAATGTGTGTGAAGAGTGCATTCATAGCCGTGTCACCTGGACAGCAGAGTAAATCCCCCACCCCTTTTATTTTTCAAGTAGACCTTGTGGACGTCTCAGCCGTCTCATTGATACAAAACCGCAAGTCTGATGAACAAAGGAGGAGGCAGAGAAATTGCAGGGAGGGGGCGGAAAGAGCAGTCGGAACAGACAAGCCCGGACGGGACGGGAGGGAGACCTCTGGCCTTTCCACCCGTCGTCCCTCAGAGTCTGCTCGGACGAGGGGTTTGGCTGACTGTAACAAGCTGCACAAAGGCAGCAGGAGGAGCAGAGGGCGGAGGGCCGAACACCTGAGATCAGATCTGCTGATCACTTGCCTGCAGTAAAAGGGTCATGTCTGCATTTGTGAGGGGGAAAAAACATCAAGGGGTTAAAGCCAAAAGAGAAAGAAATCTTTCTCCTCTCATTTGGGTTTTTTGGTGGGGTTTTTTGCATCTCAAATGTAGCTCATGTGTTATTGTTCACTTGCTGCTTTTAATTTTTAAACAGTTTCCAGTTTATTCAAAAGGTAATTTTACTGATTATAAATGACTTTTTTGAAAGGCAAAGTGTGAAGGATGTGAAACCGCGATGACTCCTGCTAAGTGAAGAATGCTAACATCGGCTTTTAAACAGTAGAAAGGCGAGAGCAAAGAAAAAGGGCCACAGCTTTTCTACATTCTCTGTCTAGTTAATGTTGGGAGGCTCTAATAAAAAGCCACCATGTGCCAATTGAGCGCCTACAATTAACAGATTAGAGTGATAAAGAGGTTGCATGGCTGCGAGGCACAGGGCCGCCTCCCCAGGCCCTCAGGGCTCCACGATGGGCAGGAGCAGGAGAGGGAGGGAGGGTTGCGGGGGGCTGAACCGCTGATGAAGGGCCCAGATAATCTCTTCCTCCCTCCTTTTCTCTCTCTCTCTCTCCCTTTCCCTCCTCCCACCACCCTCCCCTCTCACTTCTCCTCCACCCTCCACCGCCACCCCACCCCACCCCAATCCCTCGCACTCTGTGCCCTGGAGCACCTTTTCGCAAATACCTGCTCAATATTCTAGTTGGGGGTGCAGCAGTGGTGTTGGTGGTGGAGGTGGTGGTGGTGTGGTGGTGGTGGTGGTGGTGGGGCATGTGGTGTGTCTGCAGAGGGGAGATACAACGCACAAAAAAGCTGCTTGAAACAAAAAGCGGAACATCTGCTAAAGCGATTTGGAGGTAAATATGTTTGACAATTATTGTTTACAGTGACAGTGGTAACAGTTTCAACACCCAAATCAAAACCCCGCCATTTCTCTATTTGCAGTGAAACAGATGGGCCTACAGCGATCCATTAGCAACCTGTCAAAAGCTTTACTCTCAACTTACTTTTATGTCTTCGCTTCTTTGCTGTGTGACTGAGGAGAGCCTCTATTTGGGCATAATGATTATTATCTACTTGCCCGGCATAAATCAGATACCTACTGCTCACTGTGTGGATGATCTTTTTTCCTGGTCTCGCGCCTTCTTTACTTTCTTCTCCTGCCAGTGTTTACTATTCAAGGAGAGCTGCTTGAATCCACATTTGTTTCTCCCTCTTCACATATTATTGTATTATTGATGGCGATACACTCTATGTTGCACTTGAAAGAACCTGCGTAATGATTTTTTTCCCGCCGCTCATTGTTTTTGTTTGTTTGCTTCAGCAGTAAAAAAAAATAAATAAATAATCTAATGCATTTGGGGGCATTCCTTATTATTCAGCACTGAGCGGGATTATTCAACAATACAAATTATTAACAAGTTGCCTCTTTTCATCCTGCCGCCTATATTCTCACACTACCTTGATAGATCGGGGCGCCGGCCAATGTGGGCGAGCATGCAAAGCGAGGACTTTGAATACCATGATGTGAGGATCCTAATCAAATCAATCAGGCAAACGAGGGAGGAGCAAGCGTGAGACCTCTTCCTCCATTTTTATACGCCAGGCATGAGGCAAAACACGGAATCAAATTAAGAATCCTGCCTTCTCGGGGGAAGTTGTCTCAGCTGCTTAGGAGCTGGATTTGGAAGCATGCGTGTGTATGTGCACACACGTGCACGTCAGCATTGCGTGCGCCTGTCACCGTCTGCGGGTGCTCGTCAACAAAGGCCGAGGCGTTATCTGCCGCTACCCCCGTCACCATTTTTCCCCGGCACTGTACTGCTCTAAATACGCTCAATCAAATAATGTGTTGGGAATAATTAACCCCAGAGCCCCCATTGGTTCTAATTGGCACCTATTAGAGGGCTGTATGATTCCTTGATAAACACTGAGGAGAGAGAGCAAATGGCAGCAGTGGTGGGCGGAGGTTTGATTGGTAAGCAAAGTGCGGGAGCGATGCATACCGGGGGTAACCAACATTTAATTATCAATGAGGTTTTCGCAACACTTTAGAGAGGCCCCGGGCATCGTTTCCTTCAGTAGTAGTAATGGGCTCTTTTTAATGGAACTTGTGTTAAACACGGTGCTGCCACTGCAAAGCTTTGGCGTTCAGCCCCAGCCCTTAGTTGTGGCTGCTTTAATTTAGGTGACTACTGAAAGAAGACGGAGCTCATTTGGGTTACACACTTTGAAAGTGTGCACCGGGGCCACGGAGGAAGATAAAGAGGATGCCCATAGTCAATTCACATAGGCGGCATTTACATTTTCTCATTTGTCTGTGCCATGCAGCCCCTATAAGAGGGAGGAAAATGATTCATCTATTCAGGTTGCATCTAAGAGGTTCAGAGCAGCCTGTCTGTTAACTATACTTGTCCCTGTGTGAAAGAAAATCTCCTAGTTTCCGTTCACCGTTCTATAAATTGTTGCATGATAGCATTTTCAACTCTCAGGCCACAGCAGCGGAGACATGCTGTTTTAAATTATGGGTGCGGTGTCACTCTAATGTCAAACTCCTCCCGCTGTCACCACAGTCACTAATGTGGTTTCCCAATAAGACCAGTGAGAACTTTATATATGCCATTTGATTTTCTCAACCAAACAAACTCGCCTCTGTTCTATATTTGACCTATTCATTTACCCTATAGTGTCAAAAAATACTCCTTTTTTGCTCTTTTCTTTTTAATGCTTGTTGTAAAAACATCTTGACGGGTCATGAACTGGTTGCCATGAGGGCTCAACATGTTAGCAGACTTTGAACACAGTGAGTTCAAAGGAAATCCTCTGTTATGCTTTATGTCCCTGTTTATTTTTTTTCACATTCAGTCGTACCCGATCTGGAAACAGCCTAATGAGCTATTTTTGATTAAAGATTGGAAACCAAATCAAGCATTTTTGGCTTGTAATGAAGGGCAGTGGTTGGGTGATAAAAGATGGTCAAACATTGTTGTTTGGGTCAAAAAAAATTCTTCAGGTCGTGGCTGGTCATCATTTTGATGTTGTGTACAGAAAATGACTCACACTATTTTCAGGAGAGGGGTTTACATTATGAAACAAGCTATTTTGCAAAAAAAAAAAAAAAAAAAATACATTTCATTTGCTTGCATGGGTATTCAAGATAATATTATATATATATTATATTTTCTTATATTAGGTTTTTATTAGGAAAATGACTACTGCTGGCCTGCGTGGGCCCCTGTTTTGGGCTGGGCCCCAGACGTCTTTCCCCCTTTATGGGCGGCCCTGAAATGATCTGCTTTCTGTAATCATGATACTGACAAGAGTCAACCAATAAACACACTGACAGCTTATTGTTTGATTCACTGAAAAATCATCAGAAAATTCACATTTGATAAAATAAATGTGAAAAGCATTTTTTTTAAAAAACGTAGGATGCCTTAGTCTGTTATCTGTTAGTCTGAATATCATGAGTCAAGCCATTGCCTAAACTGAAAACGAGACAAATGTGTTATCAAATATCCTACCTCACTTAAACTTGATGGAAATACTATATTTACGTCTGAGAAGGCTACAAATATGTGAGTCTGGTTTTGGAGATGAATACCCTGAGAAGGCTGAGGTACTGGCTTGGCCTACATCCGAGGCCTGAGGCTCGATCCTCCTCTTCCACTAGCACTTGCATTGGGACTAATGTTGGGGCAAAGGGGCTCGGGGCAGAGCCAAGCCCAAATGTGACCCAGTTTTTCAGGGGGTTCCTGATAGCAGACAGCTGGGAGTCTCAGGGTAACCCTCCATCAACACCAGCTCCTGTAATCCGGCCTAGCATGTGCCAATCAAGCCCAACGCGATGACAAGCTCGTGATGACATGACCATCGTCCGCTCTCCTCTCTTCGCTGCCTGGACATCTCAAACGCAAGAAAACATCCCAGTGATTATGGCGTTTCAGTGTCAACTGGCATGTTGATTTTAGCCGGAACCTTGAGATTGACAATGGAGAGACAACATGTTTGCGAGCTGTGCAAAGTTTATTGGGAGAGGTTGAGGTTTTTGGCACACAAGTGTTCAGTGGTATTAGATGAAAACTTGTTTGTGGAAGCGAACCATCAGATCACATTTACATCCACGAAGCTTCCAAAAACACCATGAACCCGTGACTGAGAGATCTGTTAAAAAAAAAAAGAATCATACACAAGTGAACTCACTAGAGAAACTTGAATGCAAACTTCAGTGAGATTTAAATATTGGCAGAAAATGCATGTCTTATGAACAAAGCCTTGTGAAAGTTCACACTTTGAAAATGGTCTTTTCCATTTTCCATCCGTCAGGAGGGAATCCTTTTTCTGGACACTCACATATAAGCATACTGGAAAAGAGAGGGAGGGAGAGAGAGAGGGAGAGAGAGAGGGAGAGAGAGAGCAGCACATCTGACAATCCACTGGCATGAAAGTGAGCCCCTCAAGCTAACAAATTCAGAGAGAAAATTACAGTTTTGCGCGTTTGTGTCAATATGCATGTCAAAAGGTAATTGGGAAATTGTTCTGCAATGTCAAGTCCTGTTGGCAGTGTTTAGCCTGTGGTGAGATCAAAACCATTTCTTCACAGGCTCCGAGAGGCCAGACCAAGCTCTCCAACTCTCCCAACCATACGAGACTCTCCTTTAAGCTAATAATGTGGCTGTTTATCGTGACGTTATTACATTATTATCGGCTGCTCACAGAATGGACTGAAAGAGGGCAGAAAAAACTTTATTGTAGTCCCGCACTGTCATGAACAATTGCTACTTTTATGTCTAAGTAACAAGCCGAGCAAACGTTCAGCGAAGCCGGACACATCGCAGAGCCGGAGACATTTATGAGCGTTTGACTGGCAGCAGAGGGTCAGATGACTTATCCATTGAGTTAGAGAGAAAACAGTAAAGTCTTCTGATCAGCCATGTTTGTGTTTATTTTGCAAGTGATTCCAAGATAAAGGCTGGAGATGCATATTGTGTTTGGTGTTGTTATTGACACTGGCTCAACTCAGCATCCTCAGCCACAGAAACAGAACGTTTCAAGTGTGAGAAGAGGCTCAGACGATGAAGGTTAAATGATCAGGAGTGCATTCCTATCATTTTAAGTTTTTTTATCATATAAGAAGCTTCAAGTTTTTATGTATTTCAGCTTCTGCAACCAAGATACTTGACCCTAACCGAGGGGAAAGTGATTCGAACTCATCTTTATTGTCCAAAATAATGGACTGACATGTACCCGAGGAGAAGGATGTCACTTTTACAAGATTCTTTTTTTTCTTTTAAAAGAGTGGGATGTTTATTATATTGCTGATAACACCAACAGGGATAGACTACAATGTGCCTACAGTTACATGTTATTATAGCATATTTTACTCACTCATTTCAATGACCAAATCCTGATTTATTATAACTTAATAAAAAGGTTTCCTCTAATGCTGAACACTTGTGATGGGGTCACCATGCCTCAAGGTGCTGTTCCATATAGCTTCGGCTTCAGTAGAGACGTTTACTTTTAACAATCAAGGGCTAAATTCAGTTTCACAGGGTTTTCCACTCTGTTACATGTGGAACTCTTAAACAATGCAAGCTTGTAATTCTTTCGCGTGACAGGAAGTAATTGAACACAGCTCTGTAGCAACATTATGATCAATGCATTAGACAGTTTCAGAGATCTACAAAAAATTAAGAGAGAAAGAAAAAAAAAAAGCCCAAACTCCAAAGTGACTTTTTTACATTCCCCTTTTTCATTTGAAGGTGTCAGTGCAGTGGCTGCAGGTGCATTATCATGATTTGCTCCTGGTCAGATTTAGACAAACAAA